>NC_066517.1:19952892-20162526 GCF_024679095.1 Eriocheir sinensis | reverse complement strand
ACTGGTGGATAGGGAAGGGTTGGTAAATGTGGGACTGGTGGATAGATGAAGGATTGGTAATGGGACTGGTGGATAGGGGGAAGGATTGGTAATGGGACTGTGATAGGGAAGGGATTGGTAATGGACTCGGTGGATAGAGGAATAGATTGGTAATGGGACTGGTGGATAGGGGAAGGGTTGGTAATGGGACTGGTTGATAGGGAAGGATTGGTAATGGGACTGGTGATAGGGAAGGATTGTAATGACTGGTGGATAGGGAAGGATTGGTAATGGACTGGTGGATAGGGGAAGGATTGTAATGGGACTGGTGGATAGGAGGAAGGATTGGTAATGGCTTAAGACTGGTGGATAGGGGGAAGCGATTGGTAATGGGACTGGTGGATAGGGGAAGGATTGGTAATGGGACAGGGATAGGGGAAGGACTGGTGGAATGCGGACTGGTGGATAGAGGAAGGATTGGTACGGGACTGGTGGATAGGGGAAGGATTGGTAATGGGACTGGTGGATAGGGAAGGATTGGCAATGGGGACAGCGATGATAGGGCGATTGGTAATGACAGTCAGGATAGGAGAAGGATTGCAATGGACTGGTGGATAGGGAAGGATTGGTAATGGGACTGGTGGATAGGGAAGGATTGGTAATGGGACTGGTGGATAGGGAAGGGTTGGTACGTGGGACTGGTGGAGGGATTGGCAAAGGGACTAAAGGTTGTACGGGACAGGTGGATAGGGGAAGGATTGGTAATGGGACAAAAAGAGGTGAATACTTGATAGGACCGTATAGAAGGATTGGTAATAGGGACTGGTGGATGGGGAAGGGGTTGGTAATGGACTAGTGTGGATAGGGGAAGGCTGCATGGTACGGACTGGTGGATAGGGAAGGATTGGTAAATGGGACCGGTGGATAGGGAAAGGTTGGTAATGGACTGGTGGATAGGGGAAGGATTGGTACGGGACTGGTGGATAGGGGAAGGTTGGTAATGACCGGTGGATAGGGGAAGGATTGGTAATGGACAACGGTGGATAGGGGAAGGGGTTGGTAATGGGACTGGTGGATAGGGGAAGGATTGGTAATGGGACTGGTGAGAGGAAGACTGGTACAGGGACTGGTGGATAGAGGAAGGATTGGTAATGGGACTGGTGGATAGGGGAAGGCTGGTAATGGAACTGGTGGATAGGGGAAGGATTGGCAATGGGACTGGTGGATAGGGGAAGGATTGGTACGGTGGGACTGGTGGATAGGGGAAGGATTGGTAATGGACTGGTGGATAGGGGAAGGGGTTGGTAATGGACTGGTGATAGGGAAGGATTGGTAAATGGGACTGGTGGATAGGGGAAAGATTGGTACGGGACTGGTGGATAGGGGAAAGATTGGTAATGGGACTGGTGGATAGGGCGAAGGCTGGTAATGGACAGGTGGACAAGATAGGGGAAGGATTGGTAATGGGACTGGTGGATAGGGGAAGGGTTGGTAATGGTACGACTGGTGGATAGGGAAGGATTGGTAATGGACTGGTGATAGGGGAAGGATTGGTAATGGGACTGGTGGATAGGGAAGGACTGGTACGGGACTGGTGGATAGAGGAAGGATTGGTAATGGGACTGTGGATAAGGGTAGGGAAGGCTGGTAATGGGACTGGTGGATAGGGAAGGATTGGTAATGGACTGGTGGATAGGGAAGGGTTGGTACGGGTGGGATTGGTATGGACTGTGGATAGGGAAGGGTTGGTAATGGACTGGTGGATAAAGGAAGGATTGGTAATGGGACTGGTGGATAGGGAAGGATTGTAATGGGACTGGTGGATAGGAAAAGGGGCTGATTGGTACGGGACAGGTGGATAGGGAAGGATTGGTAATGGGACTGGTGGATAAGGGGAAGGGCTGGTACGGGACTGGTGGATAGGGGAAGGATTGGTAATGCTGACTGGTGGATAGGAAGGATTGGTAATGGGACTGGTGGATAGGGGCACAAGGGTTGAATGTGGGACTGGTGGATAGGGGAAGGGTTGGTAAATGGACTGGTGGATAGGGAAGGATTGGTAATGGACTGGTGGATAGGGGAAGGATTGGTACGGGACTGGTGGATAGGGAAGAAGGACTACAATGGGACTGGTGGATAGGGAAGGCTGGTAGCCGGGACTGGTGGATAGGGAAGGGTTGGTAATGGGACTGGTGGATAGGGGAAGGATTGGTAAAGGACCAGGTGGATAGGGGAAGGCTTGGTACGGTGGGACTGGTGGATAGGGGAAGGGTTGGTGATGGGACTGGTGGATAGGGGAAGGTTTGGTAATGGGACTGGTGGATAGGGGAAGGATTGGTAAAGGACTGGTGGATAGGGGAAGGGGCTGGTAATGGACTGGTGGATAGGGGAAGGGTTGGTAATGGGACTGGTGGATAGGGAAGGATTGGTAATGGACTGGTGGATAGGGAAGGCTTGGTAATGGACTGGTGATAGGGGAAGGATTGGTAATGGACTGGTGGATAGGAAGGATTGGTAATGGGACTGGTGGATAGGGAAGGGTTGGTAATGGGACAGGTGGATAGGGAAGTGGATTGGTAATGGGACTGGTGGATAGGGGAAGGGTTGGTAATGGGACTGGTGGATAGGGAAGGATTGGTAATGGACTGGTGTATAGGGGAAGGATTGGTAATGGGACTGGTGGATAGGGACAGGGTTGGTAATGGGACTGGTGGATAGGGAAGGATTGGTAATGGGACTGGTGGATAGGGGAAGGAAGCAGGAATATGGGACTGGTGGATAGGGAAGGCTTGGTAATGGACTGGTGGATAGGGGAAGGATTGGTAATGGGACTGGTGATTAGGGAAGGGTGGTAATGGGACCAGGTGGATAGGGGAAGCCGATTGGTAATGGACTGGTGGATAGGGAAGGATTGGTTTATAATGCGGACTGGTGGATAAATGGATTGGTAATGGGACTGGTGGATAGGGGAAGGATTGCAATGGGACTGGGTGGATAGGGGAAGGGGTTTATAATGGACTGGTGGATAGGGAAGGGGTTGGTAATGGGACTGGTGGATAGGGGAAGGATTGTAATAATGGGTGGATAGGGAAGGCTGGTAATGGGACAGGATAGGGGAAGGATTGGTAATGGGACTGGTGGATAGGGTCAAGGATTGGTAGATATGGGTTTATAAATGAGACTGGTGGATAGGGGAAGGATTGGTAATGGACTGGTGGATAGGGGAAGGATTGGTAATGGGACTGGTGGATAGGGAAGGATTGCAATGGACTGGTGGATAGGGGAAGGGGTTGGTAATGGACTGGTGGATAAAAGAAGGATTGCAATGGACTGGTGGATAGGGGAAGGATTGGTTTATATGGGACTGGTGGATAGGGGAAGGATTTAAATGGACCTGGTGGATAGGGGAAGGGTTTATACGAGAATGGTGGATAGGGAAAGGTAATGGGACCGGTGGATAGGGAAGGCTTGGTAATGGACTGGTGGATAGGGAAGGATTGGAATGGGACTGGTGGATAGGGGAAGGGTTGGTAATGGGACCGGTGATAGGGAAGGATTGGTAATGGGACTGGTGGATAGGGAAGGATTGGTAATGGGACTGGTGGATAGGGAAGATTGGTACAGGGACTGGTGGATAGGGAAGGATTGGTAATGGACTGGTGGATAGGAAGGGGTACGGACTGGTGGATAGGGGAAGGTTGGTAATGGGACTGGTGGATAGGGAAGGATTGGTACTGGGGGATGGGAAGGTACGGACCTGTGGATAGGGAAGGGTTGGTAATGGGACTGGTGGATAGAAGGATTGGCAATGGGAAGGGCTGGTAATGGACTGGTGGATAAAGTGGAATACTGGTAATGGGACTGGTAGCGGAAGGATTGCATTGACCAGATAGGGGAAGGCTGGTTATGGTAATGGACTGGTGGATAGGGCGAAGGTAATGGGACTGGGGATAGGGGAAGATTGGTAATGGACTGGTGGATAGGGAAGGATTGGTAATGGGACTGGGATAGGGAAGGATTGGTAATGACCGGTGGATAGGGAAGGGTTGGTACGGGACTGGTGGATAGGGAAGGGTTGGTAATGGACTGGTGATAGGGAAGGATTGGTAATGGGACTGGTGGATAGGGGAAGGGTTGGTAATGGGACTGTGGATAGGGGAAGGTTGGTAATGGGACCGGTGGATAGGGGAAGGATTGGTAATGGGACTGGTGGATAGGAAGGATTGGTAAGGATAGGGGAAGGGTTGGTAAATGGGACTGGTGGATGGTACGGGACTGCGGAGGATTGGTAATGGACTGGTGGATAGGGAAGGTTGGTAATGGGACCGGTGGATAGGGAAGGATTGGTAATGGACTGGTGGATAGGGAAGGCTGGTAGATGGGGAAGGCTTGGTAATGGGACTGGTGGATAGGAAGGATTGGTACGGACTGGTGGATACGAAGGATTGGTGATGGGACTGGTGATAGGGAAGGTTGTACGTGACTGTGATAGGGAAGGACTGGTAATGGGACCGGTGGAGAAGGCTGGTAAATAGGGAAGGATTGGTAATGGGACCGGGTGGATGGAAGGATTGGTAATGGGACTGGTGATATAGGGGAAGGCTGGTAATGGGACTGGTGGATAGGGAAGACTGGTAATGGGACCGGTGGATAGGGAAGGATTGGTAATGGGACTGGTGGATAGGAAGGATTGTAATGGGACTGGTGGATAGGGAAGGATTGGTAATGGGACTGTGGATAGGGAAGGATTGGTAATGGGACTGGTGGATAGGGAAGGATTTAACGGGACTGGTGGATAGGGAAGGGTTGGTAATGGGACTGTGATAGGGAAGGATTGGTAATGGGACTGGTGGATAGGGGAAGGGTTGGTAATGGGACTGGTGGATAGGGGAAGGATTGGTAATGGGATTGGTGGATAGGGGATTGGTAATGGGACTGGTGGATAGGGAAGGTTGGTAATGGGACTGGTGGATAGGCGGTAATGGGACTGGTGGATGGTGGAAGGTAGGGAAGGATAATGTGGACTGGTGGATAGGGGAAGGATTGAATGGGACTGGTGGATAGGGAAGGGTTGGTAATGGGACTGGTGGATAGGGAAGGATTGGTAATGGGACTGGTGGATAGGGAAGGATTTAATGGGACAGTGATAGGGAAGGATTGGTAATGGGACAGGTGGATAGGGGAAGGATTGGTAATGGACTGGTGGATAGGGAAGGATTGGTAATGGACAGGTGGATAGGGAAGGATTGGTAATGGACTGGTGGATAGGGGAAGGGGTTGGTAATGGGACTGGTGGATAGGGAAGGATTGGTAATGGACTGGGTGGATAGGGAAGGATTGGTAATGGGACTGGTGGATAGAAGGATTGAATGGGACTGGTGGATAGGGAATTGGTAATGGGACAGGGATGGGGAAGGATTGGTAATGGGACTGGTGGATAGCGGAAGGGGTGGTAATGGGACTGGTGGATAGGGAAGGATTGGTAATGGGACAGGTGGTGGATAGGGAAGGGTTGGTAATGGGACGGGTGGATAGGGAAGGATTGGTAATGGGACTGGTGGATAGGGAAGGCTTGGTAATGGGACTGGTGGATAGGGAAGGATGGTAATGGGACTGGTGGATAGGGAAGGGTTGGTAATGGGACTGGTGGATAGGGAAGGTTGGTAATGGGACTGGTGGATAGGGAAGGATTGGTAATGGACTGGTGGATAGGGAAGGCTGGTAATGGACTGGTGGATAGGGAAGGATTGGTAATGGACTGGTGGATAGGGAAGGATTGGTAATGACTGGTGGATAGGGAAGGATTGGTAATGGGACTGGTGGATAGGGGAAGGATTGGTAATGGGACTGGTGGATAGGGGAAGGGTTGGTAATGGGACTGGTGGATAGGGAAGGATTGGTAATGGGACTGGTGGATAGGGAAGGGTTGGTAATGGGACTGGTGGATAGGGAAGCTGGTATGGGACTGGTGGATAGGGAAGGTTGGTAATGGACGACAGAATTGGTGGATAGGGAAGGATTGGTAATGGGACTGGTGGATAGGGAAGGATTGGTAATGGGACTGGTGGATAGGGAAGGATTGGTACGGGACTGGTGGATAGGGAAGGGATTGGTAATGGGACTGGTGATAGGGGAAGGGTTGGTAATGGGACTGGTGGATAGGGAAGGATTGGTAATGGACTGGTGGATAGGGGAAGGGTAATGGACTGGTGGATAGGGGAAGGGTTGGTAATGGGACTGGTGGATAGGGTTGAACGGGACTGGTGGATAGGGAAGGATTGGCAATGGGACTGGTGGATAGGGAAAGCTATAATGGGACTGGTGGATAGGGGAAGGATTGGTAATGGGACTGGTGGATAGGGATTGGTAATGGACTGGTGGATAGGAAGGTTGGTAATGGGACTGGTGGATAGGGAAGGATTGGTAATGGGACTGGTGGATAGGGGAAGGATTGGCAATGGGACTGGTGATAGGGAAGGCTTGCAATGGGACTGGTGGATAGGGAAGGATTGGTAATGGACTGGTGGATAGGGAAGGGGTTGGTAATGGGACTGGTGGATAGGGGAAGGATTGGTAATGGGACTGGTGGATAGGGAAGGATTGGTAATGGACTGGTGGATAGGGGAAGGTTGGTAATGGGACAGGTGGATAGGGAAGGATTGGTAATGGACTGGTGGATAGGGAAGGATTGGTAATGGACTGGTGGATAGGGGAAGGCTGGTAATGGACTGATGGATAGGGGAAGGATTGGTAATGGGACTGGTGGATAGGGAAGGATTGGTAATGGGACTGGTGGATAGGGAAGGTTGGTAATGGACTGGTGGATAGGGGAAGGATTGGTAATGGGACTGGTGGATAGGGAAGGATTGGTAATGGACTGGTGGATAGGGGAAGGTTGGTAATGGGACTGGTGGATAGGGAAGGATTGGTAATGGGACTGGTGGATAGGGAAGGATTGGTACGGGACTGGTGGATAGGGGAAGGTTGGTAATGGGACTGGTGGATAGGGGATTGGTAATGGGACTGGTGGATAGGGAAGGATTGTAATGGGACTGGTGGATAGGGAAGGATTGGTAATGGACTGGTGGATAGGGGAAGGCTGGTAATGGGACTGGTGGATAGGGAAGGGTTGGTAATGGGACTGGTGGATAGGGAAGGATTGGTGGGGACTGGTGGATAGGGAAGGATTGGTAATGGGACTGGTGGATAGGGAAGGATTGGTAATGGGACTGGTGGATAGGGAAGGATTGGTAATGGGACTGGTGGATAGGGGAAGGTTGGTAATGGACTGGTGGATAGGGAAGGATTGGTAATGGGACTGGTGGATAGGGAAGGATTGGTAATGGGACTGGTGGATAGGGAAGGATTGTAATGGGACTGGTGGATAGGGAAGGATTGGTAATGGGACTGGTGGATAGGGAAGGATTGGTAATGGGACTGGTGGATAGGGAAGGATTGGTAATGGGACTGGTGGATAGGGGAAGGATTGGTAATGGGACTGGTGGATAGGGAAGATTGGTAATGGGACTGGTGGATAGGGAAGGGTTGGTACGACTGTGGATAGGGAAGGATTGGTAATGGGACTGGTAAATAGGGAAGGATTGGTAATGGGACTGGTGGATAGGGGAAGGGTTGGTAATGGGACTGGTGGATAGGGGAAGGATTGGTAATGGGACTGGTGGATAGGGGAAGGGTTGGTAATGGGACTGGTGGATAGGGTAAGGATTGGTAATGGGACTGGTGGATAGGGTAAGGATTGTAATGGACTGGTCGATAGGGGAAGGGTTGGTAATGGGACTGGTGGATAGGTGAAGGATTGGTAGTGGGACTGGTGGATAAGGGAAGGGTTTGTAATGGGACTGGTGGATAGGGGAAGGATTGGTAATGGGACTAGTGGAAAGAGGAAGGAATGGTCATGGGACGGGTGGATAGGGGAAGGGTTGGTAATGGGACTGGTGGATAGGGAAGGATTGGTTATGGGACTGGTGGATAGGGGAAAGCTTGGTTATGGGACTGGTGGAAAGGGGAAGGATTGGTAATGGGACTGGTGGATAGGGGAAGGGTTGGTAATGGGACTGGTGGATAGGGGAAGGGTTGGTAATGGGACTGGTGGATAGGGGAAGGGTTGGTAATGGGACTGGTGGATATGGGAAGGATTGGTAATGGGACTGGTGGATAGGGGAAGGGTTGGTTATGGGACTGGTGGATAGGGGAAGGATTGGTAATGGGACTGGAGGATAGGGTAGGGTTGGTAATGGGACTGGTGGATAGGGGAAGGGTTGGTAATGGGACTGGTGGATAGGGGAAGGATTGGTAATGGGACTGGTGGATAGGGGAAGGGTTGGTAATGGGACTGGTGGATAGTGGAAGGGTTGGTAATGGGACTGGTGGATATTGGAAGGTGTGGTAATGGGACTGGTGGATAGGGGAAGGGTTGGTAATGGGACTGGTGGATAGGGGAAGGTTTGGTAATGGGACTGGTGGATAGGGGAATGTTTGGTAATGGGACTGGTGGATAGTGGAAGGATTGGTAATGGGACTGGTGGATAGGGGAAGGGTTGGTAATGGGACTGGTGGATAGGGGAAGGATTGGTAATGGGACTGGTGGAGAGTGGAAGGGTTGGTATTGGGACTTGTGGATAGGGGATGGTTTGGTTATGGGACTGGTGGATAGGGGAAGGATTGGTTATGGGACTGGTGGATAGGGGAAGGGTTGGTAATGGGACTGGTGGATAGGGGAAGGGTTGGTAATGGGACTGGTGGATAGCGGAAGGATTGGTAATGGGACTGGTGGATAGGGGAAGGGTTGGTAATGGGACTGGTGGATAGGGGAAGGGTTGGTAATGGGACTGGTGGATAGGGGAAGGATTGGTAATGGGACTGGTGGATAGGGGAAGGATTGGTAATGGGACTGGTGGATAGGGGAGGGGTTCGTAATGGGACTGGTGGATAGGGGAAGGGTTGGTAATGGGACTGGTGGATAGGAGAAGGATTGGTAATGGGACTGGTGGATAGGGGAAGGGTTGGTAATGGGACTGGTGGATAGGGGACGGGTTGGTAATGGGACTGGTGGATTGGGGAAGGATTGGTAATGGGACTGGTGGATAGGGGAAGGGTTGGTAATGGGACTGGTGGATAGGGGAAGGGTTGGTAATGGGACTGGTGGATAGGGGAAGGATTGGTAATGGGACTGGTGGATAAGGGAAGGGTTGGTAATGGGACTGGTGGATAGCGGAAGGATTGGTAATGGGACTGGTGGATAGGGAAAGGGTTGGTAATGGGACTGTTGGATATGGGAAGGGTTGGTAATGGGACTGGTGGATAGGGGAAGGATTGGTAATGGGACTGGTGGATAGGGGAAGGGTTGGTAATGGGACTGGTGGATAGGGGAAGGATTGGTAATGGGACTGGTGGATAGGGGAAGGATTGGTAATGGGACTGGTGGATAGGGGAAGGATTGGTAATGGGACTGGTGGATAGGGGAAGGATTGGTAATGGGACTGGTGGATAGGGGAAGGATTGGTAATGGGACTGGTGGATAGGGGAAGGATTGGTACTTTCTCGTAGCTCAATCAAGATTACGTCCTTCGTAAGAGAAAGAAAACGAGAAGAGGAAAGGGGAAACTGAACAAAAACTAACTAGGCCTAGAATGAGCAGCAGTGAGAAGGGGCTAAAACTGTAGGGGCGCGCCGGTGGTGGGGAGGGGGGGAGAAGAGGGAGAACGGGGGAAGAGGGTGAAGAGCAATCCTATATGGAGTGCCGGATGTGAATGTGGGAAGGAGAGTGGATGAAGAGGCAGAGGCATTATTAATCTTATACAAGTAGTAGTAGTAGTAGTAGTAGTAGTAGTAGTAGTAGTAGTGCGAGTGGTGGTGGGTAGTAAGATGCTTGATAATGAGAGAGATAGGAAGAGGAGGTGGATGAAGAGGAGGAAAAGGAAGAGGAGGAAGAGGAGGAAGAGGGGAGGTATTTTTTTTTTTACTCTTTTGTTGTTGTTGTTGTTGTTGTTGTAGCTGTTGTAGAGAACGAGACTAATGTTGAATAAAACAATAGTATGTGCATTAGAGAGGAGGAGGAGGAGGAGGAGGAGGAGGAAAAAGAAAAAGGAGGGGAATTGAGGCTGCGCTAATGTGTGTGTGTGTGTGTGTGTGTGTGTGTGTGTGTGTGTGTGTGTGTGTGTGTGTGTGTGTGTGTTTGCTCACTCCTCCAATACCCTTTATTTTTCTTCCTTCCTCCCTGTCCTCCTCCCTCCTTCTCTCCACTTGACGACCAAGACAAAGCCCCCCCCCCCCTCTCTCTCTCTCTCTCTCTCTCTCTCTCTCTCTCTCTCTCTCTCTCTCTCTCACCACAACCAGAGTTAACAGGGAAATTCGTAAATTGAGAGAGAGAGAGAGAGAGAGAGAGAGAGAGAGAGAGAGAGAGAGAGAGAGAGAGAGAGAGAGAGAGAGAGAGAGAGAGAGAGAGAGAGAGAGAGAGAGAGAGAGAGAGAGAGAGAGAGTAAATTGAGAAGAGAAATTAGTGTATGAAGTTATAAATCTCCGTCCCACGCATTTGAGGGAGAAAAAAATATTGAACAGAAAAAAAACAAGAATAATATGAGCTCGAGAGAGAGAGAGAGAGAGAGAGAGAGAGAGAGAGAGAGAGAGAGAGAGAGAGAGTGGGAAGGGGAGGGTTAGTAGTAGCAAGTGTGTTTCTTCTACTGAATACATACATATCTCTTCCCTCCTCCTCCTCCTCCTCCTCCTCCTTCTCCTCCTCCTCGTCGTCCCCTGGCAAAGTTACCAGCTGAGTAAAGCAAGGAAAGGCCTGGCTAATGGATAGGAAGCTCCGGTGACGAAGAAAGGGCGCGAGGAGGAGGAGGAGGAAGAGGAGGAGGAGGAGGAGGAGGAGGAGGAGGAAGAGGAGGAAGAGGAGGAGGAGGTGACAAGATAGCGTCGTGTCTGGCAAAGAAAAGAATCGAGGAAAAATAAGTTACCGAAAAGAAATAGAAAAAGAAATATAGAAAACGAAAGCGAAAGGAAGAAGAAAAGACAGCAAAAAAAAGCAGGAAAATGACACAGAAAGAAAACGACTGAAAATAATAATAATAATAATAATAATAATAATAATAATAATAATAATAATAATAATAATAATAATAATAATAATAATAATAATAACAGCACTAGAGAAAATAAGTACAAGTAATCATGAGACAACAGCAAGCTCTCCTCCTCCTCCTCCTCCTCCTCATTAATCTGCCTCCCGCCACCTCATGCACGCCGCCTAATGACTCTTTACTAATGAATTCCAAGAAATTAGGAGGAAAAAATTCAAGTCTGAGATTAACTTGTCACAGCACAGATGAGCCGGGAAAAAAAAAAAAAAACAAGTTGGATGCAATTCTCTCTCTCTCTCTCTCTCTCTCTCTCTCTCTCTCTCTCTCTCTCTCTCTCTCTCTCTCTCGACAATGCTATTATTCTCCGAGAACTTCAAATCAAGTCGAAAATAAGACAAATTTTTCATTAGTAAGGCAATATGCGAGAGAGAGAGAGAGAGAGAGAGAGAGAGAGAGAGAGAGAGAGAGAGATTGCAAGGGGAAGAAATAAATGAAATGACAGCAGAAGATGATGAGAAAGCTAAGTTGATGTGAAACTCTTGCACGCCACCATTTTGACTTCATACAGGCAGGAATCTTGTGTGTGTGTGTGTGTGTGTGTGTTTGTGTGTGTGTGTGTGTGTGTGTGTGTGTGTGTGTGTGTGTGTGTGTGTGTGTGTGTGTGTGTGTGTGTGTGTCCCCTAAATAACGTTATCCAGGGCGGGCAGAAGACAGCAGTGCCCTTGTTGTGACCGCAGCCCAATATCCGGCTTTTGTCCCGCACACACACACACACACACACACACACACACACACACACACACACACACCTGCTCCCCTCCTCCGCCACCTCCTCACATCCAATCATCCGCCGTCTTACCTGGCCACTACCTGCCCTCCCATCGCCTTACCTGTCCACTCAATCCTATCTATCTACCTGTTCCTCCTTTTGCCCCTTCACCTCGCCCACCTCAATCCCTGCTATCTCCAATAACACCAATAAAAATACTATACTACCGCCATCATCACTATCTATACCTTATCACCATCATCCTCACTTCAACCTAACTTAACCTAACATAACCTAATCACTTATGCCAAAATTAACACCAGTGAATAGAAAAACACCAATAAGACTACTACTTCTACTATCACCACTAACTAGACCACCATCACATATATCACCATTTGTCACCATCATCCTAACTTAACCTAACCTAACCTAATCACTTATACCACCATCAACACCAGTGGATATAAAAACACCAATACGACTACTACTACTACCACCATCACTAACTAGACTACCATCACATACGTATATCACCATTCATCACCATCTGTTACCATTATCCTACCTCCAACCTAACCTAACCTAACCTAACCTAATCACTTATGCCATTATAAAAACACCAATAAGATTACTACTTTCACTATTACCACTAACTAGACTACCATCACATATATCACCATTTGTTACCATTATTCTCGCTACCAACCTAACCTAACCTAACTTATCCTAATCACTCCTGTCACCATCAACACCAGTGAATGTAAAATGAAAAAAAAATAATAATAATACCACCAGCACTCCACTTAAAGAGCTTTCTCACCACCACCATCACCACCACCACCACAATCACCAGCACTACCACCACTAAAACTACCACGCCTATCATTACCACTCCTATCAAACACACCACCACAATCACCACCACCACTAACACCTGTCCTATCAACACCACTGTCAATAGAAATCTAGTTCACTGCCATCAACACCACCACCAACAACCACCACCACCACCGAGTCTCATCACCACCACACTAAAAAGAGTATAAATAGACTTAAAACCACAACCACCACCAGCAACAACAAAACCACCACCACCACCACCACCACCACCACCACCACTCTCCCAGATTCTCTTCCTCCCAATCCCTCATCTCCTGGGCAGCCTCCTCCCTAATCCCTTCAACTCCTCCCCAATCCCTTGTTTTCGCCCTTCCCTGCCCCCCCTTCCCCCTCCCCCTTTTCCCCCTGCCCCCCTCCATTCCCCTCTTTACATGCCCCCTCCCCTTCCTTCACCCCTTAGGTCACGCTGGAAAGAAGACGTTGATTAAATAAGAAAGACAGAGTTGATGTATGGGGAGGAGGGGGAAGGAGATGGGAGGGAGGGGGGGGAGGAGGAGGAGGAGGAGAGAATGAAATAGAGGAGAAGGAAGAAGGGAGAGAAAAAGAGAGAAAGGAGAGGCTGGCCCTGTGGGTGAAAGAGGAGGAAAAAGGGAAGAGAATGAAATGGAAAGAGGAAAGAGGGAAGAAGGGAAAGGTTAGCGAGGATGAAAGGAAGAAGAAGAAGAGGAGGAAGAGGAGTGAGGGAGAGAATTAAATAGAGAGGACATAGAGGAAGGAGAGATGGGAAAAATGAGGGTTAAAAGGATTCAAAAGGATAAATGAATGGGAGAATGGTAGAGAGAGGAGGAATATATGAAAAGGAGAGAAAGGAGGAGTAGAGAATGGCAATAAAGGGAGTAAGAAGAGGAGAGTTACGAGGAAAGGGGAAGAAAAATGGTGAGAAGGAAAAAAGAGGATAAGGAAAAAGGAGAGGAGGAAGACGCGGCAAGTAAAGAAGAGGGAAGTAGGGAGTGGAGAGAAAGGGAGAAGAGAAGGAGGAGGAAGAGGGGAGTTCCATGCTTATTACAGTGAAAAAACGTGAAGAGAAAGAGGGAAAGGGAGGAAAAGAAGAGATAAAGACCGGAGAGAAAATAAATGTGGAAGGAAAAGTGAAAAATGAAAAGAAACGAAAGGCAAGCAAACGAGAGAAAAGACATGGGAAAGAAAGGAAAAAAGAAGGGAAAGGAAGACATGGAACGGAGGGAAAGGAAAGTGAAGGGAAGAGAGGGGAAGAGAAAGAAAAGAAAAATAAGGGAAAAAGAAAGAGAAAGGAAGAGAATGAAAGAAAAGGGAAAAGAAAGGGAAGGGAAGGGAAGAAGGGATGGGATGGGAAGGGAAGGAAATGAAAGGAAAGGGAAGGGATGGGAAGGGAAGGGAAAGGAAGGGAAGGGAAGGGAAGGAAAGAGAATGGAAGGGAAGGAAAAGAAAGGAAAGGAAGGAAGGAAGGAAGGAAGGGAGGGAAGGAAAAGAAAGGAAAGGAAGGAAGGAAGAAGGGAGGAAGGAAGGAAAGGAAGGGAAGGGAAGGGAAGGGAAGGGAAGGGTTGAATGGTTTATGGTTATGATTCCTTGAAAGTCATCTGTTTGTGAGGTGTTTGTGATGGTAATGTTGTTGTTGTTGTTGTTGCTGTTGTTGTCGTGGTGGTGGTGGTGGTGGTGGTGGAGAATGCGAATTGCTTGCTAAAACCTTATTGTTGAGAGAGAGAGAGAGAGAGAGAGAGAGCAAACAAACAGACAGGCGAAGAAACAAAGCCATTCTCTCTCTCTCTCTCTCTCTCTCTCTGTCCTCTTCACCTCTCACCTCTCTTCCCCCTTCCACTTAGCTCCATTCCTGTCTTCCTCCTCTTCCCTTCCTCCATTTTCTTCTCTTATTTCACGTTAGTCCTTTCATCCTCTTTTATCGCGACGTTCCATTTCCATCATCATCATCATCACCATCATCAACATCATCATCATCATCATCGTCATCATCATCATTACGGCAACAAATATTATTACCACCATGAGAGAGAGAGAGAGAGAGAGAGAGAGAGAGAGAGAGAGATCCACAACCCCCATCATTTTTTTTCTTTCAAACTAGTTAATTTCGTACTCTGTATTTTACTCTCTCTCTCTCTCTCTCTTTCCACATTCTTCCTCCTAAGTGGTATTTTCTTCAGTAATTCACGACTCTGGCTGTCCAACCTGCCCACTGAACCTCTTCCTCCTCCTCCTCCTCCTCCTTCTCCTCCTCCTCCTCTTTGTTCTCGTTCTTTTCATCTTCATCTTCCTTTTCATTCCCCTCCTCCTCCTCCTTCTTCTCCTCCTCCTACTCATATATATCTTCCTTCACCTTCTCTTCGTTTTCTCTCTCCCTCTCTTCTTATTTCTGTCGCTTTGTCCTCCTCCTCCTCCTCCTCCTCCTCCTCCTCCTCCTCTTCTTCTTCCTCCTCCTAATCCTCCTCCTTTAATTACCTTCTTTCTCCTGTTGTGTACTTCCCATAAGCTCATTATAGTCAGTCACGTTATTATTATTATTATTATTATTATTATTATTATTATTATTATTATTATTATTATTACTATATCATTATCGTTATTTTTATTGTTATTGTCAACGTATATAAGCGATGCGTTATGCCAGTTTCCCTTTAAGAGTCAAATATATCATTACTTCACGTACTTTTTTTCTTTCCTTTTAAAGCAGTTCATAAATTTTAGTACCATTGAATAACATCTGATTCGCCTTTAGCTCCCATTCAGTATGCTCTCTCTCTCTCTCTCTCTCTCTCTCTCTCTCTCTCTCTCTCTCTCTCTCTCTCTCTCTCTCTCTCTCTCTCTCTCTCTCTCTCTTTTCCCACACACATCCTCATATAAATATCTTTCATTTCCCGTTCTCACTCTTGCTAACACACACACACACACACACACACACACACACACACACACACACCTCATTCCACTTCTCTCTCTCTCTCTCTCTCTCTCTCTCTTTTCCACTTCTCGTTTCCATAACAACAGCTGAGTTATTGCAGGAATATTACCCCCTCCCCCCTTGCTATCCCTTCCTTTCTCTCTCTCTCTCTCTCTATCTCTCTCTCTCTCTCTCTCTCTCTCTCTCTGTGTGTGCGTGTGTGTGTGTGCGTGTGTGTGTGCGTGTGTGTGTGTGTGTATTCTATGACCTTTGATTACCTACCTCACTGACTATCTTCATAACCCGCACACCTGAGAGAGAGAGAGAGAGAGAGAGAGAGAGAGAGAGAGAGAGAGAGAGAGAGAGAGAATCTATTTCCACACGCTTTCCTTCCCCCCTCTCTCTCGCGCCCTCCTTCCTTCCTTCCTTTCTTTCCCTCCTTCCTTCCTTCCTTCTTAACTCCACCAGGTAAAAAATTGGAGTGGATTTGGATTACCTGGACAATTTATCTCCCCTCCCTTCCCCTCCCTCCCCCCTTTTCCTTACCTTAATTCCTCCCTCCCACCCTTCCCTCCTCCTCTTTTTTTGTCTTCCTTCCATCCTTCCTTCTTTTTATTTTTTTTAACTAGCTTTCCTCCTTTACTCGTTATTTCGTTCATTATCCGTCTTTCTTATTTTTCTCCTTACTGTTTTTTTTTCTTCCACCAGCTTTTCTTACTTCCTTTCCATCCTTCTTTTCTTCTTTTATTTTCTTTCCCGTTCCCTTTAAGCGTTTTCTTTTTTCCCATTCTCTTCCCCTTTCGTTCTCTTTCCTCATCTCCTTCCTCTCTTCCTCTCTATTTACCCTTCCCTTTTTCACATCTCACTCCTTCCCCCCTTCCTTTCTTCCTTCCCTTCTGTCCTAGTTTCTTTATTTATCACATTACCTTCCTTCCTTTCCTTCCTTTCCATGCAACCTTCTATCGCTTGCTTTCCCTCTTCTTTCTTCCTTCCTTCCCTCACCTTACCTCCTCCTCTCTCACCTTCCCTTCTCACCTGCCTACCTGTACTTACTCCCTTCCCTCCTTCCTTTCTTTATTTCTTTCGCTCTCATTCTTTCATTTTTTCCTTCCTTTCCATTCCCTGCCTTTCTTTTCTCTATCTTCCTTTTCCTTTCCTTCCCTTTTGATTCCTTTCCTTTAGCTCCCATCCTCTTCCTTTTCCTTCCCTTTCTTTTCCTTCCCTTCAATGACCTTCCCTTACCTTACCTTACCTCCTCCTCTCCCACCTTACCTTCCCTCTCTCCTTTTCCTTCCCTTCCCGTTCCTTTCCTTTCCTTTCCTTTCCTTCCCTTTTCCTTCCTTTCCTTTCCTTCTCATTCCTTTCTCTCCCTCACCTTACCACTTCCTCTCCCACTTTACCTTTCCTCCCACCTTCCTTCCTTCCTTCCTTCCTTCCTTTCCTTTCCTTTCCTTTCCTTTCCTTCCCTTCACTTCACTTCACTTCGATCCCATTACCTTTCTTTCCCTTCCCTTCCCTTCACTTTCCTTCCCTTCAATTACCTTACCTTACCTGACCTCACCTTCCCTCCTCCTCCTCTCCCACCTGCCTACCTGTGCCCCGACACCCACCTGAGAGCAAGACCTGATTCGCCTCACAAAACTACAAGGTGCAAGATATTTTAAGAGGTGTTTTATACTCTTAAGAATCGCCGGTATAATGGACTTGGAATAAGCTACCGGCGGCCCACACACACTCTTTCCTTCACGTAAATTACACTCAGAAAAAACACATATTAGCGAGATTATATTTTACGGCGAGAGCGAGAGCAGGGGCAGGAAGAGGAGGAGGAGGAGGAGGAGGAGGCGAAGATAGGAAAATAATGTAAAGTTAATACTCACATAAAAAAGGAAGTGATGGCAGAGAGAGAGAGAGAGAGAGAGAGAGAGAGAGAGAGAGAGAGAGAGAGAGAGAGAGAGAGAGAAATGGATCAAACACATTTATATAAGAGTCACTATATAACTTTTCTTGCTCAATCCTACAGTAATATTTTTTTCTTTGATCATTTTATTTCTATTTAGATTACCTTTAAAATTATGACGGATCCATTTACTCTCTCTCTCTCTCTCTCTCTCTCTCTCTCTCTCTCTCTCTCTCTCTCTCTCTCTCTCTCTCTCTCTCAAGATCCTGCTAGTGTAGTTTCAGATTTCTCTCCCTAAAAAAAAAAAGGACCTAAAATGCAAGCTAAGCAACGATACAGATTGAAAAAGTTATAATTGGGTGAGAGTGCCTTGCTTCTCTCTCTCTCTCTCTCTCTCTCTCTCTCTCTCTCTCTCTCTCTCTCTCTCTCTCTCTCTCTCTCTCTCTCTCTCTCTCTGATGTGACCTAACTTGACCTGGTATCGTGGCCCTGACCGTGTGTGTGTGTGTGTGTGTGTGTGTGTGTGTGTGTGCCTGTTTTCATCTTGCCTTCTGCACAATCATTTCCTTCCTTCCTTCCTCCTCCTCCTCCTCCTCCTCCTCTCTCTTTCTCTCTTCTTCCATTTTATCTTTACCTCTTCCCCATTCCTCTCCTCTCCACTTCCTCTCCCTTTCCCAATATATTCCCTCTTCTTCTCCTCTTCTCCCCTATTTCCAACTCTCCTCTCTTCTGTCCCCTCTTCCTCACTTCCTCTCCACCTCCTTTTTCCTCTCCTTTTCCTCCATTTCTCTTACCCTTTCTCCTCTCCCTCCCACTCTCTTCCACCATTTGTCTTTCCTCTTTTTTTCTTTTTCTCTTCTCCCATTTCTTTTATCTTTTCTCCTCTCTTCCTCTAACATCTCTTCCACCCTCCCTCTCTCCTCCCTCCCTTCCTCTTCAAGTCTTCTTTCCATTCCTCTTCCCCGTTTTCTCTTGTTTTCTCCTTTTCTTTTTAACTCTTGCCTCTCCCTTCCTTCCTTCCTTCCTCTCCACCTCCTCTTTCCTTCCCACTTCCCCCATTTCTCTGATCTTTTCTCCTCCTCCTTTAACTTCTCTCCCCCTCCAGCCCCCTTCCCTCCTTCCTTCCCTCCCTCCCATACACAGCTTCCTCCCACGTTCTTTATAGGAGGCCGTAAGGTCAGATGCTTCGTCCCATAAAGATCCCACAACAAATCTCGGAGACCTTCGCCAAATGCTCATCCAAATATGCAAACAGATTGACTTTCGATCGATCTGGAAGCGATTTATGTATTTACCGAGTTGGCGTCTAATGTTTGGCTCTGTGTGTGTGTGTGTGTGTGTGTGTGTGTGTGTGTGTGTGTGTGTGTGTGTGTGTGTGTGTGTGTGTGTGTGTGTATCCTTTCCTCCCTTTTCTGCTTTCCTCTCTCTTTCCTTATCTCTCATTTTCTCTTCTACCCCTCTGTGTGTGTGTGTGTGTGTGTGTGTGTGTGTGTGTGTGTGTGTGTTTTTCTCCATTTTTTTTTATGGCTATTTTGTGCATTTATTTTCGTCTCCCATAATTCTTCATCTTGTTTGTTTTCCTTTTCTTCCTATTTTCTTTTATCTATTTTCCTCCCTCTGTCCTGTTCCTCATTTCCTCCTTTTTTCCTTTCTTTCTTTTTTATTTTTATTTATTTCGCATGTTTTTCCGTCTCTCAATTATACCTTTTTTTTTTTTTACCTATTACATTCTCTCTCTCTCTCTCTCTCTCTCTCTCTCTCTCTCTCTCTCTCTCTCTCTCTCTCTCTCGCTGATCGCACACACAGCACACTAAGTCACACACATACAACCCAGTCAGTGACAGAGAGGGTCATCATATATACATTAACATACACAAGCAACCTCCCCCTACACACACACACACACACACACACACACACACACACAGGGGGAAGAGGAGGTGGAGAGAAGAGAGAGAAGAGGTGAGGGAAATGGAGACAGAGGAGGAGAGAAGAGGAGATGGAAATGGAGAGAGGAGAGGAGAGGAGAGACAGAAATGAGAAGAGAAGAAAGATGAGGAAATTAGAGGAAAGAAGAGGAGAAATGAGAGAGGAGTAGAGAAGAGCAGAGGAAGACACGTAATGATGGTATGAAAGACAGGAAGAAACACACAATAAAAAAAATCATATGTAAAAGGATGACTAGAATAAAACAAGGAAGAATAACAGGTAAGGAAACATAAGGAAAGGAAAGAGAACCAAGTAAAAACAAATAAAGGAGAGGAACAAGACACACAAACACTAAAAAAAAAAACACGTCAACAAAGAAGGGAGGGATGAAGGGAATGAAATAAAAGAAACGCGAATAAAAGAAGGTAAATAAAGGAACAAGAATAGGGAAACAATGCAAACGGATAAAGGAGAGGAAGAAGAACACACAAAACACTACTAAAAAAAAGGAATAGCAAGAAAGAACGCAACAAAGAAGGGAGGGAAGAGAGAAATATGAATAAAAGGAATTAAAAAAAGGAGAAAAATAAGAAATAATATAAACGGATAAAGGAGAGGAAGAAGAACACACAAAACACTAGTTAAAAAAAGGAAAAGCAAGCAAGAACGCAACAAAGAAGGGAGGGACGGATGGAGGAAGAGAGAAATACGAATAAAATTAAGTAAAAAAAGGGAGAAAAAAGAGACAGCAGAAAGCAATAAAGGAGAGTAATAAAGAAACACAAACACTGAACAAAAAAACAAGAATACAATAAAAAAATTCAACAATGTATTCTGAACTCCATTGTCTGATGTTTATTTATGCAGATTAATTAAAATACAAAACATAATGTGTATTGATTGCTAATTATTAATACTGGAAATGCTAATAGTGGGATTAAAGAGGAGGAGGATGAGGATGAGGAGGAGGAGGAGGAGGAGGAGAGAAAAGTATTAGGGATTAGAAAGAATGAGGGGGTGAAGAGAGGGGAGGGGAGGAGGGGTGGGGAGAGAAGGGGAGGAAGGGAAGGAGGGAGGGAGGAGGGGTGGGGAGAGAAGGGGAGGAAGGGGAAGGGAGGGGAGGGGAAGGGGGATTATTAAGTAGAGGAGTTTAAATTTACAACACAAGACTCGCATCTCTCTCTCTCTCTCTCTCTCTCTCTCTCTCTCTCTCTCTCTCTCTCTCTCTCTCTCTCAATCATCATCTTTACCACCACTACCACTTTCTCCTCCTCCTCCTCCTCCTCCTATTTCTTCTCCCTTTCCAATATTCTCTTTATTTCTTTCTCTCCTTCGTTCTTCCTTCCTATCATTTTTTTTCCTTCCTTCTTCCATCCCTTTTTTCCTTCCTACTAACCTCCATATCGTTCTCCATTCTCCTCTTTCTCCTCTTCTTTTGTTTTCCTTCTCTTCTTTTCCTCATCTCCTGTCCTTTAATTCTCTTCCTGTTTACCTGCATATTTTTTTTCATACTAGTCTTCCTCCTCCTGTATTTCACCTTCTCATATGTTGTTTTATGTTCTTTTTCTTTCCTCTTCTCCACCTCTTCCTTCATTTATCCATGGCTTCCTTCTTTCGTCTCTTATCCTCTTCCTTTTTAACCTTTTCTCCTTTTCTTTTCCTCTTCTATTTCTTGTTTCCTCCTCTTTTTCCCCTTTCTTACTGACCTTTCCTTCTTTTCTTTCTTCTTTTCCTCTCCCTCTCTTCCTATCCCTCCATACCTCCTTCCTCCTCCTCGTACTCCCCCTCCTTAGTGACCTTTCCTCTTTTCCTCTTCCTCTCTTCCTATCCCTCCATACCTCCTTCCTCCTCCTCGTATTCCCCCTCCTTAGTGATCTTTCCTCCGTTTCTCTCCCTCTTTTCCTCTCCCTCTCTTCCTATCCCTCCATACCTCCTTCCTCCTCCTCGTACTCCCCCTCCTTAGTGACCTTTCCTCCTTTTCTCTCCCTCCTTTTCCTCCTTCCTCTCTCCCTGATCACCTCAATGCAATTCGGTGATGGAGGAGAAACGATTCCTATTCCCATATTCCCATGATTCCCGAGGCCACGATAGGAACATACCCTTTCCTCCTCCTCCTCCTCCTCCTCTTTCCCTCCTCCCTCTCTTCTGAACGCCGCTACACTCTCAAACCAGGAATAGGAATGAGGTAGGAATGAACCAGCATCCCATATAAAGTACCTGTGGTTTCGCTATGAAGGTGGTGGTGATTGTGGTGGTGGTGATGGTGGTAGGGAAAGTAGTAGTAGTAGTAGTAGTAGTAGTAGTAGTAGTAGTAGTAGTAGTAGTAGTAGTAGTAGCAATGGCCTTAGAAGTAGTAGTAGTAGTAGTAGTAGTAGTAGTAGTAGTAGTAACAGTAATAATAATAATAATAATAATAATAATAATAATAATAATAATAATAATAATAATAATAATAATAATAATAATAATAATAATAATTACCTTGGGAAAATTATAACTGAGATACCAAGGATTTTATGTAAGTGATATTCAATGTTCATACACACACACACACACACACACACACACACACACACACACACACACACACACACACACACACACACACCTAAAAATTCTTACTGAAGGTCAAGAAACAGCTTTTAAATAAGACTGATGACGCATTAAAACAACTTCCTTCACTCTTCTTTTTCTACGTTGATTTCTCCTTCTTTTTCCTCCTCCTTCCCCTCCTCCTCCTCCTCCTCCTCTTCCTTCTCCTTCTCCTCCTCCTCTCAAGACGTCGCAAAAATTTCCCAGATCCGTTCGCATCACGTCGGGAATTTCCTCATTTATCGGGGAAAGAAAGTTGGAATAAATAAATACGAAAAAAAAAGAAAAAAGAAAACACGGTCATTTGCCTAAAAAGAGGAACATCAAGTAATGTGGAAAGTTTTAATGAGACGCGCACACTCGCGTTTGTACGGACGTTTGCTGTGATTCCCTTGGACGGAGAGAGAGAGAGAGAGAGAGAGAGAGAGAGAGAGAGAGAGAGAGAGAGAGAGAGGAGGGGGGGGCAGCGAATGAGTGAATAAGAGAATAAGAGAATGATAAAACTAAAAAATATCAGAGAGAGAGAGAGAGAGAGAGAGAGAGAGAGAGAGAGAGCGACGCAGTGGTAAGGATAAGTGAATGAAAATGAGCATGGCGCAGAGAATGAGGATAAAATGAGAGAGAGAGAGAGAGAGAGAGAGAGAGAGAGAGAGAGAGAGAGAGAGAGAGAGATTCTAACAGGATGAAACAGGATGATGCAAGCAGGAAAAGTGAAGCAAGAGAGAGAGAGAGAGAGAGAGAGAGAGAGAGAGAGAGGCGTAATAAGCTGACAGGATGAAACAGGCAGGAGAACAATGAAGCAAGAACTATAATAAACATCAATTTACCTATACATTCACAGCTACTGATAACAACAGGACCCAACGACCCGTACTACCCACACCCACAAATACCAATTCAACCCTTCGTACTTGGCAACAATAAAAAGAAAAAAGGGAAAGACACCAATCACACCATAATACAAACACAACAGAGGAGATGACGATGGAGTTCCAAGACAATAAGGAATACGATAAACCTTTGTAATTAATAACGAGAATATGGTATGTCTAGTTACTAGACATACCAGCTACCTTCCTTACTCTGAATCATAGACATTATCCAGGCCTAAACACTGTGTAAAAAAATCAGGCAAATTGTTTAAAAAAACCTCTTCCCTATGAAATTATACACTCCAAGCTTCTGCATTCTGAATTGCACTTTCTGCTCTAGTATAAGGGGAGGATGCGAAGTGTGAGGTACTCAAGACACAATTATGCGCAGTACCCTCAGCTTGTTTGGTATTTAGAGAGAATGGGAAAGTGAGGGAACAGTGAAAGTAGTGATGTGTATGTATGTAATAGTATGGTATGAATGTATGTATATATGTATGTAATCGTATGGTAGGTATGCATGTCTAGTAATGCATGGTATGTGAATAAATGGTATGTTATGAGTTCAAGATGGACAACATATAAATGAGTAAGTGCGTAAGTGTACATTTCACCTCTGCCTGATCACGTGCTAGACGCTAAATAAACAGCAATACCGTAACACAATAGAATCAGTAAAATACCAATCATACAGCCCACATAGGATCATAAAAGGCAATAAGGAGTATATAGGTAAACGGACAAGTCACAGGAAGATCTATGACAAACAGTGATTACTACACGGTCTGAGAAAAAAGTATGGAGTAAATTTTATCTTCTCTGGACGAGTAAAAAAATATATAAATAGAAACCTCTTCCGTCATATCATGCTGCTGCTCTGGCTACAAAATCAACAACAGACCGAAATAATGGAACCTTGCATAAACAACAATCAAACATACACTAGATGTTAACCTAACCTGCTAAAAAGTACATCTAATGTTACCTAACCGCCTTCAACTGTAACCTAATCGCACCCCCCTCCCCCCTCCTTCAAAGTGACCTGACACCTATACCCCTTCAACGGTGATATGATCGCACTAGTCAACTTTCTCCATAAATATTAGCTGTGGAAATGGTTGGGGGAAAAAAAAAAAAATTTAAAATTTATTGCGTGCGGGTTGGGGTGGTGGTTTTCTTTTTCTTCTTTTGAAATCAGTTTCTGCCAGTGTGCCTGGTGCACCCTGTACAGTAGTAGAATAGGAATGGAGAATATACAACTTTAAAAAGCAGTACAATTAGCACTTTAATATCTCAGGTAATGTATAGTGCCAAAAAATGTATAGTGCCAAAAAGAGTGATTGCAAACCATGATAGCTCTGATAATGTTTCCTGATCTATATTCCAATGTTCAATAAAAATATCTCTAGCAATAAACTCGATCGGTTGGCAACCCTGGCCGCTGGAAAAACAAACTCGTCACGTCACAAGGCGATATTTTCAGTCAGTGCTTTTGACCAATAAAAATAATTAGTTGTTAAATAGGCTAATCAAATGGTAATTAATTCCCTTTGCACTGAAACAATGGGAAAAAATCAGTTTTGGGTCCAAGGTTTTTGATGGGTGGCAATATTACAGTTTTAGGTAAAAATTGAATTGGCACACGTCAGATCCCCTGAGACTATTCTTTTTAGAAAAAAAACGAGGATATTGAAAATTGTGATAAACTTAAATTTTAAACGGTATCTCCGTGTTGAGCTCGTTGCTCCTAAACCCCCTTCAAAACGTACCATGACCATAAGTTGCTACAAGTCTATAATCATAGCTGCGCGTTGATTCACCTCACCTCTCACCTCCCACGATCCTCATCTTCTTATACGTGACTATAGTCCGTTTCATTCCGTCTGTCCACTCGCGAACGTAGATGTGTCACCTGCGCATTGTGAGTTCGTGATTGCATGATGATCAACTTTATATTTTCAGTGATATATTTGAATGTTTGTGTATACAAAAAACCTTCAAGCCCTCTTATATGAACCGCAAACATGCCGTTTTGCATCGATTATAATCTACCACAGAAGCACACGAAAGAACAACTTGATTGTATATCAAACAGTATATAGTCTGATATCATACTCGAGCGATTTATAGCCTTTCAGATACCCATATTCATCTCATTCAGGAAGGTAGGTTATATAGTGATATCTGGCTCTGCAAATGTTTATACATGAGGAATTTTGATGCGTTGAATGTAAATAACATGAGTAGCCTAATATTCTAAATAGCCTAGCTTGCATCCCATTCAACACTTATTATTATTTACTGTTTCATGTTATTTCGATTATTAATTATTATTTACATACAGCAAATCATTAAAATCCCCCTTATTTGCATTTGCAGAGCCAGATATGTCTTTTAATATACCTGAAATGTGCTATCAAAAAACAAAGATCGTCGAGCATGACGCGACTTTTGTTGTTTGATACAAGCTTGTCTTTTCGTGTGGTTGTGTTAGCTTATCGATCGATGCAAACGACTCGGTTGTTGTTTTTTGTGTACATAAACATTCAAATATATTATTGAAAAATAAGCTTGAATGTCTATCACAACAGCCACGTACGGTACACAGCTCCCATATCTTTACCGTGCTTTAAAATACGAATATTTCCCTCTGCAAAGTAAATGACGGACAAAACCACAAATGATAAAAAAAAAACGATACACTAAAGACTCCTGTTACACTCCATCATGTCCGGTTGCTTCCTCCTTTCCTATTTAGCCCTTCCTCGTGTCTTTAACTCTCTTCACACGCTGTTTATCCTCCCACGTAGCCACCAGGAGCACTGTAGTAAGCTTAGAGTATCAGGTATAGCAAGGACTTATTAATTTGTTCAGTCTTACCTTTATTATCACCGCGATGACCTTGGACCCGCGGTGCTTCACTTTCCCCACGTGGCTCTATGGAGACCATCCCACCCTTGCCAGATTATCGTACTCAGAGCACAGTATTTACCGGTTTCTGACGCATAACTATTGCCAGGAAACATCAGGAATTAACTATTTTAACGATAACTATGAATTTATCTCGTTATTTGGGCCCAGGAGACAGTTGAGGGGTTGGAAATCGGTAATATAAGAGGCAGAGTACGACAATCTGGCAACGTTGCGCGGCGGCGGCAATGGTCACCTTGTCAAAGTTACCCCATTGACGTCTAAATTACATCACTGACATCTCTAACTTCACGAAAAATAGCAATAGTAAACTGTGAAGAATATTCGCCATCTATAAAGTCATTGCTATATTATTATCAGAGGAAGAAAACTACCATTCATATATAATTTTGTAGCATTTGCAGCTTCACCCCCTCCCCTGCACCTTCTTGATAGGAATGATATATTTTGGCCGTTTTTTCAGCCTCTCACACACAGTTTTCTTAGTCCAAAATACGATTAATAACAGAAAAGCTTATGCAAAGTTCCTAAACGAATGCTATCCACACATACTGCTCTTCTTCTTCTTCTTCTTGTGAATTGTAGAGCTTCGAACCGCTTCATCTGCTGTCCCTTTCTTGCGCTTCATGACACACCTATTTTATAGACCTGTGCCTCGTAATTGCTTCCGTTTCCACTTTACTCATTATTGACGTTTTGCACTCGTACATTCTTATATATTTACGCTTTCCTATCACTCCCAACTATTTCTTACTATACAGATTCACTTAGCTCGACCAACACAAGCTCGAACCATCTATTTGAGTCATTTATTTTCTCTCTACTCCACTAATACCTCTATAATGGCTAAGTCTTATCATCAGCCCCAAACCCCCACTATTTCTTACTACAGAGATTCACTTAGCTCGACCAAAACAAGCTCGAACCATCTATTTGAGTCATTTCTTTTTTCTCTACTCCACTAATACCTCTATAATGGCGTAATAGTCTTATCATCATCAGCCCCAAACCCCCAACGCAGTGAATAGCTTCCTTTCAGCTACTTGTATGTTCTCTGCCTTTCTTCTGTCTTAATAATAATGATAATAGTTTCAGGTCTCGTATGCAAGCCTCTGAGTGCTGCAATGCCTCGCTACCTACATCCACTCAGGGTTGCACTGTAAAAAAGTTAATCTAGAAAAAAAGTAATGTTAGCTTGCAGGAATATAAGACCCCTGCTCCAACTATATATATTTATCCACTTGTTCCTTCCTCACGAGCCTACACCACTGCAGTCTTTCCTTTCTTGCACACACACACACACACACACACACACACACCTTTTTTAAAACTATCTGAAGGACTAAAGGACTGACTTATTCCTTGTAAATTTATTGTTGTGGCTATAATGGCACTTTTCTCATGATTTCTTACTTCTTAAACCTTTGCAACTTACAACTGTACACTATTGACACAGGATACAAATCAGAAGATGCCATGTAATTCATCACTGTTCTTCCCAAATTCACATGACAAGGATGAGCACTTTAATGAGCTATGCATTTTGTTATAGATGAAATGAATGTAGATAAATTAAATTAGTCTCCATCGTAATTATCACAAGGGCAGGAGAGCAAAGTCTTGATGATGGATGCAAGTCCTGCAGCAACACACACACCCAGTAAAGGAACCTGAACTTTGAGTGACTTAAAAAAAGTATAGTTTTCCACACAGAAGTATTAACACATGGAACAGCTTGCGGGAAGAGGTGGTGGAGGCGAACAGTGTCCAACAAATGAAGGAAAGGCTGGATGAATGTAGATATGAAGATGAGAATATAAGATCTTAGCTCGGGCCTGGTAGACTACAAATAAGTAAACACACACACACACACACACACACACACACACACACACACACACACACACACACACACACACACACAGCAGTCAGATGGATAGAGGATCTGTTTGCATGGGGTGGGGGAGGAACTGAAGGGCATGAAAGGATGTTGGAAAAGATGTTGGAAAGTTGCCAAGCAATACAGCTTTCCAATAGATACATGAATCAGCGGAGCAGCTTGGATTTACACCACCACACTTAGAACACACATCAGGAAAAATAACTCTGAAAAGCTAAGCTGACATATAAAAATGAATTACATTGACTAAAGTCATATTGATGAAATTATTATTATTTTTCTTTACATTTCACTTTTTTTGTTTTTATATTTTGCCCATGGCACCAGTAGGCTTTCTTGGTGAGGCCTGGTGGTCAGCCACAGCCCATTATGGTGCAGGTGAGGCGGTGGCCGAGTGGTCAGCATGTGGGCGTGGTTAACCCATGGACCTAGGTTTGAGTTTCACCAAAACACACTGATCTTTCTAATCATTGCCAAGTGGCAGAAGATTACCCACATGCTGCCCAGATCCTCAATCAACCCTAACTTTCAACTTTCCAGTCATTTTTTCCCTGCTGTGAGTACTAACTGGAAGGGTGTAAAACTGACCCTACATACATACCCTAAACCAGGGGGCCTGAGAGGAGGGTGGTGGTGAGATGGAGGGTACTACTCATGGGCCTAAGAGTGGGGCATGGAGGAGGTAAAGGGATGTAGGGGTGCTCACTGGGGGTAGGCATACACAATCTGATACACAGCTGCTTCAGTCTCTAGCGATGACTCAGACACTTGCACTTGGTCCTGAATGTCTATGTGAGGTGGCTGGGGGGCAGCAGGGGACAGCTCCACCTCCTGGGAAACCCCTGCGCTCCCCACCTCTGTACTGGGGGGTGCAGAGGAGGGGGCAGGGGCCTTCTTAGGGCGTTTGTACTTGACGACCTCAGTGTGCATTGTGCCATCACTCTTGACCGACTTGATCACCACGCCGTGAACACTCTTGACGTGCGCGGTGAGGTTGGAGCGCTGGGTGAAGGTTGAGGGGCAGGCGTGGCAGGTGTACGGCTTCTCACCAGTGTGGCTGCGCATGTGGGAGGCCAGCTTGCCGCGGTACACAAAGGACTTGCCGCACTGCTCGCACTTGAATTTCCTGTTGTTCTCATTGTGCTCCTGCCATTTGTGTTTGGTGACGGCCACCTTGTGTGCGAAAGTCCTGCCGCATACATCGCAAGGCACCGGGCGGTCCCCCGTGTGTGTGGCCATGTGCACCACGTACTGTGACCGCCACATAAACCCCTTCTCACAGAACTTGCAAAATAGCTTGGGAGTGTGACTCATCCGGTGGAAGTACATCTGCTGCTTGTTGTTACAGACCTTGCCACAGTCAGTGCAGGCAGTGGGGTGGCTCCTGTAGAGGTGGAGGCGCAGGGCGGTGCGACACTCGAAGGAAATGTTGCACTCCTTGCAGGTAAAGTCGCCTCGACGGTGCTCGTTTAGCCGCCGCTCATGGGAGAAGTAGTTGTCACAGCCAGTGCAGTGGTGGCCGGCAGCGTTGCCAAGCGGCCCCTTCAGCCCGCCGGTCCGCCGCAGATGGACCATGGACACATGAACCGACAGGACGTCCTGCCGGGCGAAGCGGCGGTTGCAGAGCTCGCAGGCGTAGCGCTTCTGTCCAGTGCCGTGCTTGGTGTCCTTGTGGCGCTCCAGGTTGTTGGGCCGCGTGAAGGCAATGCCACACACGTCGCACGGGAAGGAGAAGTTAGTGAGGCCGTGTTCCTGCTTGGCGTGGCGCTGCAGCTTGGGGAAGGTGGGGAAGGGGTGGTTGCACACCCGGCACGTGAGGAGGCGGTCGCTGTCTGGCTGATCTCGCCGCACCAGCTGCTCCTTGAGGTAGTGCATGTCTGTCAGCTTTTTGGGCCGCCGCTTGGTGCGCAGACTGTAGCCCTTCTTGCGCACAACCTCCTGAGCCACCTCACTCTCACTTTTAGGTTTCCCATCCACCTGCTCATCCTTCACATCAATCTTCTCCTCATCCTCTTTCACCTCCCCCTCCTCATGCTCACTGTCGGCCAGCTGCAGGTCCTGCTCAAAGCCGTCAGGGGATGGAGGTGGAGGCCGCCTCTTACGCTTCCTTCCCCTTTTCCTCCGGAGGGGGATGCTCTGGGGGGCAGCATCCTCTGCTTTCTCCTCCTCAGGCACTTCAAAATCTGGGTCTCCCTCAAGGTCCTCCTCAGAGGCCCCTAAGTCAGCCTTGAACAGTAGCCCTTTGCCCTTGAGGACACGGCCGCTACGAGAGAATCGCCGGTCTGGAACAGCAAAGCAAGTTATTAGTGACTGTGGATATTTCATGTCTCAGACAGTCAAATAACTTCATGACGAATAAGAAGACAAAGTTATTAGTACTTCTGGGTTCATGAAGGGAGACTTTTCATGCCTTTGAGTTAATTTGCATACTTCAAATTGAGACAAAATTATGTATTTTATACTGCTCACTAACTAGAAGCAACATGGATTTTATATTTATAAACAACAATTTACAAAATCTTAAAACAAAGAGTGTAAAAATCTAAGTATGTAATAATGTAGAAAAGTTTACTTGTTTCTTTCTGCCTCAGCTCTTCATCTTCCTCTGGTATTTCCTCCACAGAGAGAAGAGCCTTTTCCTCCTCCTCCCCTCTAGGGTGCTGGCCCCACAGTTTCCTCTTGTCCCTGCAGCGTGCCCTGCTGCCAGTGGACAAACTCGTGCTGTCCTGCAAGGGGAGGTCACAGTAGGTCTCCACGCAGCCGTCAACATGAAAGGTGCAGGAGAAGAGGTTGAGGCTGAGTCCCAGGTCCTTGCAGGGCTCCGTCTGGGTGCCTACTGAGTTATTAAGCTTCTGGGTGATGGGGGGCCAGGAGATGACGATGGCCTCGTCTAGGGCCACCTCTGTGCCTCCAAGACCCTCCTTGTCGCCAGATATGATGGTGTTGGAGTCCATCTCGTGTGATGTGATGTTGCCAGAGGGAAGGCGGCGGTACGAGTGGCCAGGCACAAGACCACCCTGCCCAGCAGACAGAACGACTGGCTGCGTCACCTGCTGGCCCAGGGAACGCAGGCCTGGGGCAGTGTGATGCCTGCGATGGGGGTAGCTGACAACACGCCTCACTCGCTGCATCCCACCCCCCACCTGGCCTACCCTCGCCCTACCCTCATCCAGTTTCCCGCCTCCCTCGATGTGGATCACCTGCAGCTGCTTCCCAGTGTCTAAGTGCATTACCTCCAGTGTCTTACCACCCTCCACATGCACCACCTGCACCATCCCTCTCACCTCCATCTTCTCGTCCTTCATCCCCAACACCTCCTCAAAGGGATCCTCCTTTATACCACTTTTGTCCCTCTCACCCCCCACCTGCACCATCCTTATGTCACTCTTCCCTTCCCTCGTTCGCCCCAACCTGGCATCCTGTTCCGAGAGGAGTTGCGGCACCTCGCTGTTCCCCGGTACCACGCTGACCGCCTGCCCGTCCACCAGCATGAAGCAGCGGGGGTCTACGGAGTCCTGAAAGACCTGCTGATTCATGGCGATGGGGAGTGCTGCTGCCGCCCCACCCACTGAAGGGACGTTTGCCGTCTGTGCTTATATTAGAGCACTCAGCAATGTCTTCAGCATGGTCTGGCTGTGAAGGCTTAGCATTCAGCTCTTAGCACAGTCTTCAGTATGGCCTGCAGTGAGTTTTCAGAGGGCAGTGAGGCAGCCTGTTCTTGATGTCCCTCAAAGGTGTCTGGCAGACTGCTGGGAGCTCTTCTTTGGTCTCTACCATTCAGCCTGAAAATAAGTATACAAAATTTACACTCCATGCATGTGTTTTGCAACAGCTATCTGACAGTACCAAGATGGTGATATCAACTTAGGTGATTAGTTTACCTGTAACCCCACTGGCTTCCCCTTCACCATACCACTACACGATCTCTGTGTGTCATGAAACACATGAGAACTTAATCCAGATCAGGAATGAGTTTTATGGGTGCCAGGGGTTGAAGCTGCAACCAGCTAGAAGGGAAAGCCACTCCTTAACAAGTCAGCCAAAGTTATTCCATTCACTGAGTGGGTTCAGGAGGCAGGTCACTCACCACATACAAACTAAAAATCTTTCACTATCATAAATTTCCTTATGACCCAAAATCAGTTTGTTGTCCTGCATTTCAAAATCTGAATATTATAAAAAGTCCAGGCAAGGCAAAAAATTAAGCACACTTGAATTTTCAAGTGTAGGAAAGTCACTATCTCAGAAACTAGCAGTGGTGTGCAATGGAAATGATGATAAACAATAATGAATAGCACATCTCATGTGGCATGTCAAGTAATACCGGGGGTTGTGGCCCTACTGAGTATCCCCCAAAACTGGCTTCAACTACCAGAGTGAGTTGGGTGTAATTCTGTATACCTAAGTGCCACAGTATACTCCCTTCGTATGGAGCCGTATCTTTAATATCACAGTCTTACGAGTCTGTACGGGAACCAGAACTCTTTAGTCAATTTTTTTCTTACAAGTCTACAGCAATTTTGGGGTATAAGTCAAGAACATACATGCATCTACTTTTCATCTCTTTATAAATTATGATATGAGTGAGTGCGTGGTTTTGGTCCTGAGCAGATGTGTGTTGCATCTAGCTCCACACAGAAAGTGTCAACATGGCTGTCAGGGCCAAGGGACTGGGGGATTTGTGTTGTTTGTGTGGAATTCTCAGGCAAGAAGTGGACTGGATGCTGTTTGTGTCCTAGGTGGTGTCATGTGAGGTGTGTTAATTTTTCTGGGATCAAGCAAGATAATATACCTAAAATAAACTGGATATGCACCCCATGCCTCCATAAAGCATCTCTGACTACCAGCATTGTGGAAAAATTGGATGAATTCAAGCAAGAATTATCTAAAGAAATATCTGTGGTTAAAGATGAGGTTGAATCAAGTGCTGAGAAGGTGCAGGAGGAGCTGGGATCAGTTGTTGATGTGCTCTGCGCTGAGCATGCTGAATCTAGTTGGGCTGAGGTGGCGAAGAGAGGCAGGAAAGTGAAGAAGAATCTCCAAGTTGTGAAAGCTTCTACCCAGGAAAAGAAGGTAACAGATATGAAGGATGAAGTCTCCCAGGCACTGAATGGAGGCTGGGTCCAAGAATTGAGAAGAATGACACGTTTTTTTGGAAGGCCATAGAGCCCGGCACTCAGCTGCTCCCTACCGCCTGTTGTTGACATTGTGTCTTTTTTTTTTTCATAATGCTGAAGCCCCTGTCTCGTGATGATCAAATAATTTTTTTTTTTTTTTTCACATATTGCCTATAGCGCCAGTAGGCTATTCCTTGGGGGCCTGATGGTTGGCCCGAGCCTGTCATGGCACCATTATTATTGGCTCATGCTGCCCCCCAGAACTCACTTTTGATTTCACTTGCACAGCTTCTTTTTGAGCCCGGGCTGATGGGTGGTCTTCAGGACAGCATGTGGGTAGTCTCAGGCCACTCGGCGGTGACTGAAAAATCCCAGGTGGTTAGTGGCAGATTCGAACCCATGTTATCCACAACACAGCGAATGCTGGACCGGCACGCTAACCACTCGGCCACCGCCAGTTTGCCTCGCTATGTTGGAGTTAATGTTTTGTAATGAGGTGTGTTGACTCGTCACGGCCATAATTGTGAACATTCACTTCTTGTATATATTACATCAGTATTGTTAAAAGATTGACAGTTATGTGTGTGTGTGTGTGTGAGGGGGGGGGTGTGATTATTGGCCAGGAAGGGGGAATATTATCCTGGGTCAAAATTCCCCCTGGGGGAGATATATCCCACGCCAAAATTTCCCTTGGGGGAATCTCAGACGGGGGGAAATACAGACTGGTACACCAGAACCTCACAAACTGCCCCGTGGAGACATACAAAAAACACCTGGACGTCTTCCTAAGCAGCCTGCAACAACATCAAGTAAGCAAGCAAGTTTTTGACCGCTTGGTAGACACCCGAACAAATGGGAAATAAGGGCAACCAATGTGGAAATAAGTGGAGTTCTGGCCCCCTGGTAGACTCCTGAGGCTGTAACAGTGGAAATAAGGCCAAGTAATGTGGAAATAAGTGGAAAAAAGTGGACTTCTGGCTCCCTGGTAGACCCCCGAGCAAAGAGGGAGTAAGGGCAAATAGGAAATAAGGGTAACCAATGTGGAAATAAGTGAAGTTCTGGCCCCCTGGTAGACTCCTGACGCTGTGGCGGAGGAAGCAGGGCCAGACACACCTGCACAGAGTAGCTGCCGCCCATTATTCCACTCCAAACTCGGCAGGCCTCTTGACCTGCTAGAACTGTTACGAGAAATAACTCCTCGCAGAAATAAGTCGCTCTGATGTACACCACGCATGCGCACTGGGAATACACGGCAGAAAAAAAAACACATTAAAATGCCTCGTTTTGTTCTAGTTTGCCCACTTGTGATCCTTGTCATGGTTGATATTACCGGGAAGATAGCAACACACCAGACCAACAGACAAAACAAACAAGAACTGGGTGAACATCAACGTAGGGTAATTCTTTCTTTAATCTGCCCTGTTCATTTCATTCCATTCACTTCCTATTCATTCACTCGATTAAGTGTTGCTCTGATGTTTTTGCCATGCATTAGAACTAAAACAGGACAAGTAAACGATAGCAGTGAGCGAAATACGAAGTAAGCAAGTTGAACCTCTCTCTGCGAGTTATTTTGCCCTTGCGAGTTAATTCCTACAACATACCCACCTCGGCAGAGACGTAAACATTATATAAATACCTTGAATTTTATGTATATTTATGATTTAATTTAGTCCATTAAGATACTAAAATATAAACTCTGATGATGGGTAATGTTACTGCTGGTATTACAACCTAGCTAAATGTCAATGCGGAAATGCCTCATTAGTTACAACCTTCTAGGAAAGGCATTTAGATTAACTGATATACTCATCTGGAAAAAAATCATGCTGAGTATTGTGGTAATATTACAGGTGAATCAAATGTGAGTATATAAACATTTATAGCCGAGTCGCCTCCCCAAGCCAGGCCCGAGACGTTCTGTGCCGCACGTGAGGCGCCGCTGTGCCTTTACTTCGTGTGTTGACCCGCCAGGACCCCGACGTGTGTGTCAGCGCCTCAAGGAGCAGCACACAGGTGAGCAGACCGTGCATGTTTCCTATGCCTGCACCGCTGTGATGGGCGGGGCTGAGGGGGGAGGCGGCGCGACGCGGTGGCCCACACTTTGAACTTGAACCAGAAAAATGCCTTCTTCTCAGTGGCGGACCCAGGAGGGGTTGGCCGACCCCCCCCTCAGGACCTAAATTGCGCATTAGTCGATTTTATGCTCCCCCACCCGAAAACCCCGTGTTCCCACGCGTCCCCAAGATCGTTTAGGGCAGGGGATAGGCATAACTTGAAAAGAGGCATAACTCGAAAAGTAGACATTTGCGACGGAAATGAGGTACAAAATCGTTTAATGCACTAAATCTATCACCAGAAAAACATGAACGACGTCAGAAAATCGTTGGTTGGGTGAAACGGTAAATTGTCCTAATATATATATATATATATATATATATATATATATATATATATATATATATATATATATATATATATATATATATGGTATGGTGCCCATCTTGTATATCAGCCCCCCCCTTCACCTGGAGCTGGATCCGCCACTGCTTCTTCCCCTTCTTCTTTTGAGCTGTTCCACTTTGTATCGCTTCTTAGGTCCTCCATGTCTCTTCCTCACATTCAGATACCTCACTACACACTCTTAGATACTTCACTATACACACTTGTATACTTTACTTTGCTCTGAGCTGTTTTTCTCTCTACACTTTGCTCCCTCTGACTTTTGCTTGTATGGCACATGTGAGAACCCGCTGTGCTGAGTCTTTATTTCTATGTTCAAACTGACCTGCTGGAACTTGACGTGCATGGCAGTCAGTAGGACCATGCAGTGTGAGGCACAGCCATAGCGGCGAGCCGGCGATACCACTCTTCACTCTGCCCTAGGATGAATTAAGTTACAACAGCTATTTATTATGTGATTTACCTTGCAGCTAATGTTAGACAAAGTACCTGTGGTTATGAGGCCCCTAAGGAGTGATGAAGAACCTTGCCAAACACTAATCCTACTCTTTTAGGGCACATGTTTTTACCCCAATGTATCATTAGGACCACAGATTGTAACCACACTGTTGTTGCTGGATACCATTTCTGCTTCCAACATTGCACATAAAGAATTGGGAATAAATATGAAAAAATAGGCTACTAGGGACATGAGTTGTTCTGTGGAACTAAGAAGCAGAAATGGCCTCCCATCCTAGTCATGGTTTGTGATATTCTCAGGTAAAGGTTGTTTGAATTAGCAAGTGTTGGTGGATGCCATTTCTGCTCTCAACAGCACATGCAAATGAATCACAAGTTGAAAAAAAATCTGGATCATGGTTTCTTCACTGCAGGTTGGAAGCAGAAATGGCATCCCCATCCCCATCCAAGTCACCAACCGGCCAGAGCCCCGGGAAGCCTGGCCGGCCTTGTGCCCAGCCATCGGACCTCATGCTGCCCACACAGAGAGTCAAGATGATCATGAAGAGCTGCCCTGATGTGGAGACAGTGCCCCAGGAGACTCTTCACCTCGTAACCAAAGCCACTGAGCTCTTCATTCAGCACCTGGCCCAGGAGTCCCACAAGAAGGCTGCTGATACCTCCACTCTGAGCTATGAGGACCTGGCCATGGCTGTGCACACCCTAGACCACTTAGAGTTCCTCAGGGAGACCATCCCACAGAAGATTACCTGGGCTGAGGTGCAGAAACTCATGGAGAAAGGCAACAATAAGTTTGAAGGATTTCAATAGTGAGAGAAAAAAAAATAATGGATTTGTGATATAATCAGTATTTTTGTATGCTTGTACTTGTACTTTCACAGTCACATAGAGCAATGGAACAAATAAGTTATAGTGGATGAATGCAACTTTTCACTGATGTGAGTAACTGAAATAACAAACGTATGACATGGGTATGTTTTCTGTTTGTTGGAACATTGCTTTGTGGGGTTTTTTGTGTGTGTGTGTTCCTGTTTTGCCCTTGAGCTGCTGCCTTTGTTGTAAAATAATGGGAAAAAAAGCTCCTAACCTCAAGTAATTTTAAATATAGGAAAGGATTAGTGAAATTCCATAGGAAACTTTGTCTACTCATACCTGGATGCAGTATTAAGGGTTTCACTTTGTTTTTGGTGTCTTCCATTACTCTGAGTTCCAGTTTTTGTCATGACCCCTCAACTTGTCACAGCCATATCATGTGCTTACTCCCCAAGTTCAGCACATTGGTCATTCACTGTATTCACTATAATCCCACTAAAGTTTCATTACTCTGTGTAACTATTACCACAACCCATCTTATCTTAGTGTGTTAGGTAGTACATGGTAGAAGTATTTCTATATGATGGAATTTGAGATGTTTTCACATTCACTTGTGTGTGGCAGTGGGTAGATGACATTAAAGAGACAAGATGTTGTGTGAATGAAGGTCAAAATTGGAGGTATAATGCAAAGCCTCTCTAAAATAGCTAGATCCAGGCACTATAATAAATGCAAAGTGCAGCATTCGTTTAAGTTTGTTGAGGATACCTTTTTTTTTCTTCTTTTTTTTTTAAGGATGAAAGGGTCAAAATCATCTCTAATCACTCATTCACTGCAATAGCATCTCTATTCTGGTTAACAATGTCATTTTATGAAGTATGCCAGAATAGAATAAATAAAGAAATGATCGTAGTTAGAGTACTTAGAGGTGATTTTAAACCTCTGACAGGATACTAATTATATTGTCATAAGCTCAACAAATCCATGAATGGTGTCCAGAATAAATGAAACTGATGCTGTGGTTTGTATTTGTGGTGCCCAGTGGTGAAAACTGTTAACCAATGACATTGAATAAATGCATTGTTAATAATGACAACCTGTTAGCTTCAGGGGAAAAAATCACTACCAAAGGTTACAGAATATACCTCAGTATGTTGTGTTTGAGTGTTATTTAATTCATCATATATTCCAGTATGTTAGATTATAATATCATGAGGTAAGAAACTTTAAAATTTTAAGACTTTGTTAATACTCAAAACTCCATTATCATGCTGAAAAGTTATCATTTTGATGGTAGACTTGTGATCTGAAACCATGGTAGCACTGTGTGTTCCCTTCCATGCTTAGGTGTCACAATGTGGTGTTTATTTTAAATGTAATATCCACCAGGCTGTATTGTAATTTGTATCATGCAGTTATTCTCAAAGGAGTTGTTTCATAACTTATTAACTGTACTGAAAGTACAAAATTTTTAATAAACCAGTAAAATTTGTAATCAGAAGTATGACATTTCACTGTACAATATCCAAAAGACCTTTTATTTATGGTGAAGAACATTAAATTTGGATTGACATTTTAGAAAAAGAGGAACCCAAACTTTTGGAGCTTTGAGGCAAGAAGTCAGAGGCATGTGTAGGTTGTCAGAAGGCTGATTAGAAAATGGCTTAGTTGTGTGGTAAAGTCTGGCATGGAGGATGAACAACAAAAATTTAGGAGTGAAATTAAAGGTAAATAATATAAGAGATAAAAATGCTGACTGGAAAGTGAGTAGGATGTACTGATGCCCAAAAAAGGTGGAGACTGAAGTTTATAAGACAGAATATATAATAAAAAAAAATTAAAGTTACATATGTATGTATAAAAATGCTAGTGCAGAAAAAATAATAGGATGGAGCTGTAGAAATTTACAAGATTAAATCAATACACAATAATAAGAGCTAGTAAATATAAAATGCTGGTCAGTGGAAGGTGAACAGGTCTGCCCACATTTTATTCTCCCTCAAAAAGTAAACATGTTGACAAATGATGTGGAAAAAAAGGTAGATATTTGAAAGTGTAAGTTAGAAATAAATACAAAAGAGAAAAATACTGTCCAATGTAACTGTGAATTGGTGTGGCCAATGTGTGTAAGTTTCCTAGTGTTATGCAAGTGTTGAGAAATTGATGGGCTGGAGTGGTAGAGCTACAATAATTTATTAAATAAACAAAAGAAAAATATAAAATGCTATTCACTGTAATGGTAAGGAAGCATGGCCACAGCATCTGAGTCCTCTTGGCACCCACAGGCATCATGGCTGAGGATGGAGAGCCTACCATTGGCACCATGGCGGTGGAGGAGCCGCTGGACCTGATTCGCCTCTCCCTGGACGAGCGGATATATGTCAAGATGCGTAATGAGCGGGAGCTGCGGGGCCGCCTTCACGCCTATGACCAGCACCTCAACATGATCCTCGGGGACGTGGAGGAGACCGTCACTTCTGTGGAGGTAAACACACACACACACCTACGGCTGATTCCTGTCCAACTTATCTAATACTTTGAATGTGGCTCAAGAATGATTCACACATGTATTTTGCAACTAGTGTCACCTCTGGAGGTCATTTTACAAGTTCCACTTTTCCAAAGTGTTCCCATTTTGCAGCATAGTTAGCATGCCTAACTATGAATTTGCAGGCCTGGGTTCAAATCCCAACCTGGGCAGTTGGTGTCCAGCCCACCCAGTTGTTCATCCTTCCTTTCAGACTGATCAATAAATCCAGGTGTCACCCTGGCCATATCCCAGAGTAATGGGTTCCCACCCACCACAGACTCATGTGCCAGTGGTGCAGAGGTACCGCAGCCATGCACAGCTATAGCGTATGCTCCCACCTCTAACTTTACCTTACTTTTATTATTTCTGTCACACCCAGGTAATAGGCATATGAATTTATTTTGACAATATCTTGTACTTTTTCCTTTTCAAAATTAAAGAACAACATTTTACTGTTTTCCTATTATTGTAAGACTAGCTTTTAGTATTCCTCCTTCATTTTTGTACTCTTCCCTTTTCTACTTTAAGACTTAAGCTTTTAATATTTAAATTTTAAGTCTTCTTCAATCAACATTTTCCCCTCCAAATTGTACTACTTTACCCCCTTATTACTAAGACTGGCATTTAGTGTACTTCTTCCTCCTTAGCGCCACCATGGTCTAGTGGTCAGCATGCCTGGCTACTACTCTGCAGGCCCAGGTTCGAATCCTGGCCCGGGCAGTCAGCATGCAGCTCACCCAGCTGTTCACCCTCCCTTTCGGGCTGGTTGTTAAATGGGTACCTGGGGAAGGTAAACTGTGGTAACCCGAATGTCACACTGGCCCTGTGCCCTAGGGTAATGGGCTCCCTCCCACCACAGGCTAAAGGGCCAATGCGATGGAGATGAGCACCGAGGCCACTTGCACCTATAGTGTATGCCCCCAACTTTACCTTACCTTTTTTCTGCCAACAAGTGGATTTACTGTTCATTTCAGGTGGACGATGAGACCTTTGAGGAAGTGTACAAGACAACCCGGCGCAACATTCCAATGCTGTTTGTGCGCGGGGACGGCGTGATTCTGGTGGCGCCGCCAATGAGGGGGGGAGGGATGTAGAGGCCCTGGCTGAGGCTCATGGCAGTTTAGGAGTTATTTGTTTCAGTTGAGGAGGTAATGTGTGGTGTACCTCTTCCTCTCATGATTACTTTTTTTGTAACCCATTATATATATATATATCTTTTTTGATGTAATTCAGAAAATGTACTATCAAGACTGATAGTAGTCAATCACAATTATTTTTTTTTTTTTTGTTGTTGTTGTAATCAATTAAATATACCATCAGTTTGTCCAAGCGTAACCTGTTTGCAAAGTGGGGGTCGCCTGTACCTGTAATTTATCATCATGCAAGGGCATGGTTAATACAACTAGCTCTCATATATTCCATATATTCTGTACATGCCCAAGCTCATGAAAAAAAAAGTCTTCTTTGTAACATCAGAATTTTCTTGATATCCCTCCCGGCAAAACAAAGGGTTAATTTATACCTTTAAACACTTCTTTCTCATAAAACTTTATAAAGATCAACTACAAGTGGCCCTGTTTTCAGACAACATGTCATTCAATATACTAAATACAATAACCTAATCTGTGAAGCACCATCATCAATTCTTCAACGGGTAGACTAACAGAAGCACCAAATGTGTGTGATCACAAGTAGCGCTCACTTATGTGGGATTATATTACACAATCAAGGCAATAAGAATACTGCAAACTGCAATAAGAATACTGCAAACAAATAAAAACCAAGTAACCACAGCAATGAAATACTACTCATCTACAACACGACAGCCACAGAGAGAATGAGACCATGTGAGCAAGACCTATGGAACAGGTTCCTTCACTTATAAAAATCCTGCAACATAATACTCAGCAGGTTGTTATAAAAATAATCAGCTAATGAACTAATTCTGTATGAGTGTTGTGTCATTATATTTATTGACCCACATAACTGTATAGCTTATCCCAATCAAGTAAGACATTTTTTTGTGTTCCTTATTCATAGTCTCAAGATGCACAGCCTACATCAATATTAGCTTATATATCCTACATCTAAATGAACTCTGAACACTGTTTGTTATGGCATGCTGCTCGACCCAACATTCTTTCATCACTTCATGTAAGAGGCTTGTGAATACTCTGTCCATTATTATTTACTTACCTTGTTGATGTATTCACCAAGAAGCCAATCCTCAGATGTGTTTTTACTTTATCACATTCTCCTTTACTTAACCTTTCTTTGAACCCATGTTCAAATCCCATCCCTACAGAGTTTATAATAGAGCCTGAAATGTAATTTCCACATCCTTGGAAAGTTACACTGACTTCAAAGTTTACCATGCCATTCTCTAAAAATAAAGGGAAAACATTAATTTGCTTCCAAATTCTCCAGAAACTGCCTTGGATACCCTTCATTTACCTTAGTCTGTGAGTGAGAGCAAGATATTCATAACCACTACTTCCGCCAGAAATTTGGGTTCTGCTGTAACCTACGACTGAAATTCTCGTACCACTTGGAGAGCACAGAGAGGGGGAGGTACTGGTCCGAAGGGTTGGGGGTGATCTGTGCCGGGCTCTGAGCGAAGCTGGAGGCATAGTTGTACAAGTTTTCACACATGGCCTGACTGAACTCTACATAGGAGTTGAGAGTGGAAGGTTCAGTGGATGGATTAGCAACCTGCCCCTGGATCTGGGACAAGGGCTCCACCTGAAACAAATGGAAGTCACATGTTCACATCTTCACATGATTGGTAGTGTCATTTGTAGTGCAGTGTATGTGAGTACCTTTATGATCTACAGTGCCAGACCATATATCAAACATGACCATGACCACTTTTCTGGTCTTTTGGTGCCTCACCCTGCTCTCATCACGCCCATTCCACAACTACACCGTATTTCAGCATTTCTACTATATGCATGCTCTCTCTCTCTCTCTCTCTCTCTCTCTCTCTCTCTCTCTCTCTCTCTCTCTCTCTCTCTCTCTCTCTCTAACTCTCTCTCTCTCTCTCTCTCTCTCTCTCTCTCTCTCTCTCTCTCTCTCTCTCTCTCTCTCTCTCTCTCTCTCTCTCTCTCTCTCTCTCTCTCTCATCTTGTATTTAACTAAATATTCAGGCATGAAGACTTAAGAGATGTAAGTGAGACATTAACAAGAGGAAATCTGTTTTGCCTTATGTCTGCTCTCCTCACTTCGCTGAGACTCACCGAAAGCCCAATTTGGGCATTGTGGGACATCTTCTGCTCCCCAAAGGTGAAGCCAGCCTGAAGGTTGGCTCCATTGGTCTGCTTGAGGCCAGAGATCTTGAAAATGGCTGATGGCTTCTCATTGGTGATGTTCCCAAGAAGGTGCCATGTTGGGGGCTTGTTGGGGTCTGGCCAGCTGAAGTACACTGCAGGGAGCACAGACAACACCTTCATCACCATCATCTTGGCTGCCCTATGTTGTACACCATCTGATTTAGCAATGTTCTTCACATGGTGGAGACCAAAACTGTACCACATATTCTAAGTGAAGTCTGACTACAATCGCATAGTGGTAGTATTACATCATTATTCTTGAATGAGAACTTTCTATAAATGAAGCCCAACATTTTGTTTTCTTTATTTGCTGACTCAACACATTGCTGGGAGACTGAGGTCTACCATAATTCTGATGTCAAAATCCTTAACATTGTACAGTGTACATTATGAGTTTTACACCACACATTTTATAAATGAACACTCTCTTCTTTGTTTCAACTTGAAGCATTTGGCCCTTATCTATATCAAATGGCATCTCCTTTATCAGACCAAGCTGATATAATATTCTTGGAGGTTCTGTCTGTTTTAGTCTCGTGCTAAATAGATAATCTCAAATAAATCTGCGCTAAATCAATATTCTACTTTACTAAGTGGAACAGTAAATACAAATCAGCAAATGCCCAACACACAGCCTTCATCACCTTCCAATATCAATACTAATTAACACCACACACAAGAAGGTGGGAGGAAACACACCTGAGCCCCCAAGGCCGTCGGGGAAGGGCTGTGTGCCTGTGAGGAACACGACGACGTGGTTGATGTTATCAGCCTCGGGGATCACTGTGACAAACTGCGTCTCTCCACACTGCTGGAAGTTGGTCTGTACCTGTCAGAAAAAAGGGACACTCGCATACTTTGATTTTAGGATGAGGGAAACATACCAAATGCTATAAAATTAAAAGCTCCCCCACCCAAAACCCCCAATTTCCCACGGGTCCCCCAAGATCGTTAGGGGAAGGGGATTAGGCCTTTTCTTTACTTTTAAGTACTTGCACCTTAAACTGCTCCCCCCAAAAGATAAAATGACACCTCTGAACCTTTGATGGTAGGTTTAATAATAGTAAAATCTGAGTTTATGTATATTTTATGACTGGATTTAAGTTCAACTATATTTCACCTTTCTACTGTTTCTTTCAGTGGAAACAAGTGGGAAAATAGAAATGAAATATCGTGCAAATTTTAATTTATTTAAAGTTAATAATTATTTTAATATGTTACATTCATCAGAATTAGCTTGCATCTCAAAAAAATGAAACACTAGCATAATTATCTTTTATGGTAAAGTAACGCCCGACAGGAATAGTCATAAGTAGATGAATGCACATTAAGATGTATCACAATCAATTTTTTTTGTCGACACCATAATAAATAAATACCAAACATTGTCTTTATGATGCTGGCCATAGTTTTCAGTAACACCAAAACAGATAACAAGATCTACATACAAGTTGTCCAAACATCTACTGGCAGCTACACATTGCAATATTTCAGTTTCACTGTGAATGAGATGGAAACAATGGGATAAACAAGAAGAGAATACAACAGAAGATCAAGGAGGGAGACCTGGAAAGTCAACATGTCAGGTCTAAAGGAGGTGTCACACGAGGACTAGGACAATAATGATGAGGACAATAACAATGACAATAAAGAGGACAACAACAATGAATATAATAAACGACAGACTTAACAGTGACAATAACATTGAGGACAATAATATTCATGACAATAATAATGAGGAAAATAATAACCATGATACTAATAATGAGGAAAATAATAACCATGTCAATAATAATGAGGAAAATAATAACCATGACACTAATAATGAGGGAAATAATAACCATAACAATAACAGAAAATAATAACCAAGACAACAATAAAGAGGACAATAATAACCATGACAATAATAAAGAGGAAAGCAATAACCATGACAATAATAAAGAGGACAATAGTAAAAATAATGGTAAATATGGAGATTCGCTACGCGCCTCCAATATTGACCCCACGAGAATAATGACCTTACCAAGGTCTCACATACTGTTGTACTTCTCTAGCTTTACCGGCGCATCATACATGTGGGGGGGTCCAGGGGGAGGCAATCCCTCCCATTAGAGGTTAGGTTAGGTAAAGTTCAGTTGGAGTATTTGAAATATGCTCCTCCACCCAAAAACCCCGATTTCCCATGGGTCCCCCAAGATCGTTAGGGGAAGGGGATTAGGCCTTTTTCTTTACTTTTAAGTACTTGCATCTTCATATTATGGTTGAGGGACATGTATTTCATCCCTTAATTATAGTATGGAGGCATGGAGTCAATCTCCACAATTACCATAATAATAACAAGACATCAGAAGCTGCTGTTAAAAAAAAGGGTTAAGATTCGTTTTAGGTCCGTGCCAGTATCTCATTACCTACCGTATGAAACATCAGTATCTCTTCATATATATCTTTTCTACAAACCTTCAACAGTCATGGAAACGCTTTGAAAATCCAATTCAAGGACTTTTTTTTTACTCTTGAAAATAGGGAATAATGTTTACAAAAGCGCGTTGCCTCCTCTGGCGATGGCCGCGGCGACGCTGCACCCGGTGTTGCGAGAAATACCTCCTCGCTGAAATAAGTCATATATACATGTGGGGGGGTCAAGGGGGGAGCGTAGCCTCCCCTGGTTAGAATGGGGGGTCGAGGGGGGCGCAGCCCCCCCATTAGTAGGTCGTAAAGTTTGGTTGGAGTAGTTTAAATATGCTCCCCAACCCTAAACCCTCTGTGAGCTATTTTACAGCTGCGGCGGCAGCAGCGTCACCACGGCCGCCGCCAGAGAAGGCGACGCGCTTTCGTAAACATTATCCTCTATTTTCAAGAGTAAAAAAAAAAGTCCTTGAATTGGATTTTCAAAGCGTTTCCATGACTGTTGAAGGTTTGTAGAAAAGATGTATTAAGAGATAGTGATGTTTCATAAAGTAGATTATGAGATACTGGCACGGACCTAAAACGAATCTTTACCAAAAAAAGTTATGTCTACAACTCAGCCTCTTCATCTCTGCCCCTGGAAGTGACAAGCATGGACAACAGCCTCACTGAACTCCCTCACCCACTGCCACCCGGAGACTTCCACACCTGATCACTGGCAGACAACATTAAAGAGGGATTGGTTTGCCATCAGTCACTGAGCGCCCTTCCCGAGTGTTGTAACTGCCCCAGCAACAGCAACTTTCCAAGCACGGCATAACACGCATTGGATTAACTTGATTGTACTGGCTGGCATGTCTTGAGAGGTGGAGGGCAATGTAGGAAGTTACCTAGTTCTCCATTATGTTCACAGGTAAGCATTCACGGGGGAGTCCCCCGCCACAGCCACCCAGGGCAGGGGGCCCAGGCGAACACAGGTGACAACGCCCCCACACGAATCACCTTGTTTAGCCCCCGCGGTAAAGGTAAAGGGTAATGAAGGGGACCCAACCACCAGCCTCCCCGACACTGTTACCTCTGGCCAGGTGAGCACAGGTGAACACGCCCCCCGACAAGTTACCTGGCCCCCCGCGGCAAGCTAAAGGGTAACGAAGGGGGGTGAATTACCAGCCTCCCTGACACTATTATCCCGAACAGGTTGGCCATGTCGGCTGCCTCCCTCACTCCCTCACGGCGTGGCGGGCGGCAGGAGTAGCGTCATGGGAGCCGTCCTTCGCTCCTACGCCGCCGCTGCGTCAACACAACACTGACGCCTCGGCCGCCCAGGGTTGCCATAGAAAAATATTGTCCGTTGGACTCATCCTAAAACATGCTAGATCAGTGCCCGAAACCGCTAGTATTTAAGTACCACAATAATTTTGCCCTCCAATAATGCATATATAGGCATTTTCACTAGAATATACACTTTTTTTCATTGGAACAGACTAATTATCCAGCAAAATTTACATTACGTCATACATATTACAATTAAAATCATCAAGTGTGTGCTGCGCTCTCAACGCTCCTTTTCTTTTTTCAGTAAGCCAATCTTTCAAGTCTGCCAGGATCATTGAGCCACTAGCTCTTTTCCAAACTTTCGAATGCATTGTGGAGGCATAAAGAATAGTTTCACTAAATGACGAAAATTAAATAAATCAAAATGATGACCATAATCCACGACATAATCAGCGGAGGGCGGCAAACTGAAATATATGTATACGTACTGAGCAGGATCAAGGCGACTGGCATTGCAAGGGTTAATACGCGTGATCGACGCTTCTTATACAAGTCAAGACCGTCTTGCAAGACAAAGATAGAAGGGGCGAGGGAAGAAATGTTTTGCCAGCAAAATCATGAACCTTGGAATCTTCAAATCTGGCAGGGAAATTGCTAGAATGGCCAGACCGCGCAGCGGTGCCAGATTATCGCCCTTTGTACATTGATCGTAATTTTCGGTATCTCAGCCCAAGTATACCTATAAAAACGGGTTCTGTACCGTTTTAACACGAGCGTTAATATTGGATATCGTTATCACTGTGGTTACGACAGTTTTGGGCCTTTAACTGATAAAAGCAATGCTCTGAATGTGTCAATCTTCTGACAACGCTGCCGGCTCCTTCGGCGCCTACCGCTGGAAATGCCCAAAACTCCTACGAAAACTTTTAGCACTTGTCTCCTACCATTGTGTCTTTTTTTCTATAGTTTCATGGTGCTACCTCCACATATGTCTCACTATATTTGTATAATCACAATATGTACTGCCCGGGGGTTGGGATGGCATGTTCTTCCCTTCTCCTTTGATGTTTACTTGCAACAATAAACGAAAGTCTATATATAGACTTTGCAATAACCCGTCAATCAATCATATGTGCGTGTGTGTGTGGGCCGAAGTGTTTGAGAATCCTTAACGGGCCGGATTCCCCCATGCGGATCCTCGGGAACACAACAAGGCGTGGGGGGCCAGGCGTGAATTTTAGCAACACAGTCCAGTTACCTCCCTGCACGTCCTTGTCATACTCTCCCTGGCACGGCAGTAGGCGGCACTTGGCACTCGAGGTAATAGGAATGCCCTCACCGTCCTGCATGCATATCATTTACTCCTAATTCTTACGCAAAGGCAGTTTTGTAATCGGCTAACCTACGCAGAGCCACTCTCTCTCATTACTGTTTTCCTCCCTCCACCTCCTTTCTCCCTTCCAAAAATATTATTAACCTCCCTCCTTTTTGTTTTCCTTTATGCTCTCTCTCTCTCTTGATATGCAGAACAAGCTTCCTTTACCTGAGTTCCCACAGGTCCCCCAAGATCAGTGAGAATCAGGGGATAGGCATAACTTGAAAAGAGACATAACTCAAAAAGTAGACATTTGCGACAGAAATGAGGTACAAAATCGTGCAATGGACCGTATTGGCTATAACAGGCAGCGCCACAGGTGGCCACTCGGTGAACTGTCAAAGCAGTACTTTCCATAGAACTCAAGTTATGTACTGGAGTGCGTCTAAGGCTGCCTCCAGGATACAAGGCCTTGGTGCCGCCACCGCTCCTAGCCAATGACTGCTCACACTTTACTCCTACCTGATTTCCTGACTCTACCCTTTGACATGGAGAAAAACTGAAATCGGGTAGGAGTGAAGTGTGTGCAATCATCGGGTAGGGGCGACGGCGGCATCATGGCCATTTGTCCCTGAGACAGCCTCAGACGCACTCTAGTCTATAACTTGAACTCTATGGAAAAATCAGCTTGGAGTTGAGTGGCCACATGTGGCGCTGCCTGTATAGCCAATACGGTCCATTCACTACGTCTTTCACCAGAAAACATTACCCAAGTGAGAAAATCGTTGGTTGGGTAAAACTGTAGATTGTCCAAAAGAAATGTCAGATTTTTCAGGGGAGGATATGCCAAATTATTCTTACAGGTGGGCAGCACTCATGAAAATACACAGCCTCAATGGATAACTAATTTAGCTGTGATTAGTTACTCTCCTTGAATTGGTTGCAAGAGATATTTTGGTTTGATTACTTTGAATATAGCTCATAACTTCCAAACTTGTTATTTCCAAAGATAATGAAGACCAGATTTGTTCGGAAGAAGATAATCATCATAAACTCTCTGGCCTTCACTCTATCTTCCACTCCTTTCCATCTTAGACTCCTTTCTGTCTTTCATTCTTTTTCTGTCTTCCACTCCTTTCTGTCCTCCAATCCTCCTCCTGTTCTTCCACTCCCACTATCTGTCTACCACTTCCTCCCAGATTTGTTCAGAAGACACACAACTTGACATGGAAAAATACTCATAATAACCTCTCTCCCCTGCACCCTCCCAGTCTCCAACACTCAATGGCCGAGGGGTTGCGGCGGCAGGTGCTGAGTCTGTACCGCCAAATCCTGCGTGCGGGGCGGCACTGGGGGGCATGTGACCCCGCCCACACCCAGGAGGAGAGGGCTTACATCCTGGAGGAGGCACGGCAGCTGTTCAGAGCCAACCAGCACCTCCAGGACCCCAGTGAGATCAAGGAGCACCTGGTGGAGGGGGAGTCGCGCCTTGAAATTGGTAAGCTTTTAGGGTCAGAAAGGTTAGGATTAGGTTTTGGTTGGGGAGGTCACCTTGGAAACAGTCTCCCCTGATGTCCATTTTCACTCTTTTTGTGTCTGCTTTTCTTCTCTCCTTCCTATAAAAATTATACAATATTGTTATCACTTCCTTATTTCTTTTCCAAGTAAAAGTTCTTTTATCCAGTTTTCTTGTTATAGTCTCTGTGTGTCTGGCTCTCTCTTCTTTTTTTTCTATAAAAATGGTAGCTATAATATTTTTTTGTTTCCTACTTTTTCCATCTATCCCTTTTTTTATGGTATTTTCCCTCTCCTATAAAGGTATATAATAATGTTTTCACTCCTTTGTTTCTTTCACAAATAACAATCCCTCCAGTTTACTTGGTATGGTTTCTGAAAAATATCACTTTCATTTGTTTTGTCAAGGTAAAATGAACATACAATATAATGTGTTTATATTCTAATTTATCTTTACAGGCAATGCAGAGTTTTATACCAATGTCTTGTGGCTTACCAAGGAAAATATGAAATTTCATGTAAATATGTAGTACTATAGGACCTAAAACATAGGACCTAAAACATATTGCCTGTGAAAAATTTCCTGTGGATGCCCTTGTATTGGTGATTATAGGGTTTGGGTGAAAATGTCCTAAATATTTGCCAGCCATTATCACATACCATATAAAAAGGCACAAAAAGAAAACAAAAACAATTGACAAGATCCAATGAGACAGTGATAAGCACCAAGGCCACACTCAACTTGGCATATAATCACAACTTTACCTCACATACCATAATAATTATAATCTTGGCCTCTAAGTCTGGTGTTCCGTCTCTCACCAGCCTTGCACTACGGAACACCCTACCCCCGCCCTGTCAACATGCCGCCTCTCACCATCACCAAGGCCTGGGGCAAGACCAACCTCAGCCGACAGCGACACTCACGGCCGGTCTACGTTAAATCCCTCGACACCAAACCAAGCTAGTCCACACTGATTATTTTATTTTGTTGTTATTAGTGTTATTCTTATGCCTCTAGTGGTGGGAAATATGTAATAGAGGTGTTTACTTAATGCTCTTAGCTCTGTAAATACGTATGAAAGTATTTGAACCTTGTAGGAAGATTCAGGCCTAGGGTTCTTGATAGTGCTTATAATATATGGAAAAAAAGGTGAACAGGACTGCTGATTGTGGACAAGTTGCTGATACTGATAGGGATGATGAAAAAGAAGAAAGAAAGGCCATATAATTGTTTACAGATGATGATGGAGTGATAATAAATAATGATGAAAAGGAAGAAAAGGTTTAGGTGTATAGGTGTATGTATGTATGTATGTATGTATAGGTGATGATGAAGGGAGAAATGGTAATGCATCCAGATAATAGTAATGGAGAAGATGAACACCACTTACTAATGACCACAAGATAATGACAAATTCAGAAGTGGTAAGTTATAATGTACAGAATGTAAAGAATTTTTCTAATGCATGAAAATCTTGTTCATGCTGACGAGCAAAAAGCTGCACTACCATAACGGCAAATAAAAGTGTATAGATTTTTATTTATCTATTTTTCACTTTTAACCTCTTTTTTTTGTGAAGTGGTTTTGCTTGGTATACAGTCAACGTCCATCAGTCACCAAATCCCAATGGTACAAATTCATGAAAACAAAACAAAATTGAATTTGGAAAAAAGACTTCAAATTTTTAAGTCAGAAAAATATAATAAGAAAATTAAAGCTGTCTAAAGTGTGCAAGATTGTATTAAGATGGACTTTTCCGAATGCATTATCAGAAAAAAAGTCAGATATTTGCCTACCATAAGCATTTATCAAAGGAAGGACGCAAAGAGCAAAGAAAAACAATCAGCTATCCAAATTAACGTTCAAGAATGCTAAACTATTATCTAATTTTTTTCCTTCCTTATATTCCAATCATTTCTCTTGTTCCTCTCTCCCTGCCTTCTGTAAATCAATGGTGCCGAGATGAAGTGAGGTAATAAATAGGTAAATAAATAGATAAATAGCTTGGCACTAAACTCATTCTTTTCTTGCATTTCATTTCCTCTTCCTCTTTCGCTGGAAAATCAAAGGTATGGAAAAGAAGTTCAGCAATTAATAAAAAAGATAAATATGTAGACCAGTAGGAACTAAACTTATTCTTTCTCGTCTCATATTTAATTTCTTCCTTTTCTTGACCTTCCCTCCTTCACTATGGAAATCAATGGCACTGAGATGGAATACAGAAATAAATAAGAGAATTAAAAATAGATACATATGTAGATGCTAAATACATTCCTTTGTCTCCTTTCTTATTATTCCCTTCTTCTCCTTTCCTATTCTTTCTCCTTTATTATTTCTCACATATCTAATTTCCTTTGCTTTTTAACTCATCTCCTTCAGTATGGAAATGAAAGGTATACCGAAATAAAGTGCAGCTATAAATAAGAATAAATTAACAGGTAAATAAATAACTACATCTTTTTAAACAGGTGAGCAAATTAACCCAGGTGAGTGGATGTATGGCATGGCTCACCTGGGAGGCACCACCACCTGTGAGAGTGGTTGGCGCCATCCCTGCACCACCCACAGCTTCTGCCTCTCCCTCACCTCATTCAGTATGTCGTGTTCCGTGCGGGCAACATCCACACACTTCTGAATGTCACCTCGCACCGTTACTTTCCCCACCACCTCTTCCCACTCCATACCCTTTCTCGCCTTCAATGGACTGTCCTTCTCAACCACACACATCTCTGTTAGTCTTCTGTTGGCTTCCTGTATGGCTGCTAGCTCCTTCTCCATTCTTGAATGCCCAAATGCCTCTACTTTTACATCAAACATATGTAGGAAAAACTTGTAGATTTGTACGTCAGGGTAACTTAGCTGCAGTAGCCTTTCCCGAGCTTCCTTGGAGAGTTTGGTGGTTTTGGATTTACTGCTCCGGAAGTTGATGCTCAAGTAGGCCACATCGTCTGCCGTCCAGCACATTAAGTCCTTGAGAAGCACCAGGGACTCATCGTAGCGCTCAGCCACCATCACCAGATTGAAGGTGGTGTTGAGTGTCTCCAGGATGTGACTCATACGCTCCGCTGTCATGTCCTCTGCAGTGCTGTAGCCGAAGTCGAAGAACATTTGGTGGATGCCGTAGACCTTTGCCAGCCGCCAACGAGCCACTTTCTCATAACTCTGGTGTGTGAATTTCTCCAGAGACATCTTGTAGAACTAACAGAGGAGAGAAAAGGATGAGAAGGGAGAAGTTTATGGAAAGTTAAGATGTTAATGTAGTACAGAAGCATAATTTTCTAGCCATGTTTCCTTATTTCTTGATGAGATTTGATGGTGATGAGTGTGATAATGATGATGATAGTGGGGATGAGGAGGGGCAGGTTTACAGTAAGTTAGAAAAATATTAATGTATCACAGTATCACTATTTTGTAAAGATGTATGCCAAAAATGTGAAGGTGATGAGGGTGATAATGATGACAGTATTGTTTTGACTGTGATAATGAGGCTGTAGATGATATTCTTTTGTGTGTTTTCTCTCTCTCTCTCTCTCTCTCTCTCTCTCTCTCTCTCTCTCTCTCTCTCTCACACACACACACACCTTTTCCATCTTAAAGTACTCCCAGAGCGATTCAAACTGGGCTACGGGTTCCCTCACAATAGTCACCCACACCGCCTCCTGCCTCATCACCTGCAGAGGAAAGTAAATAAAGACAAATAAATTAAGAAAGACTGACTGGTTCTATTTGATATAGTACTGCGATGAATGCCAAACTCTCAAGCAGCCTTCAAGAAAACATCAACACCTATAAAACTGTGGCATATCTTTGGAATCTGACTCCTTTACCACCTTCCCCACCACCACCACCACCACCACTGTTAGCATATACCACCAACTACACCAATTTTTCTTAACTGGCATTTATGCTTTTTTTGTCGTTTTTTCCCCTTGAGATGCTTCCTTTACTGTAAAAAAAAATGCTATCAGTACCACCACCACCACCACTTCTATCCCCACCACCACCACTACTGTTAGCATATACCACCACCACCACTTTTATCCCCACCACCACCACCACCACCACCACCACCACTTCTATCACCACCACCACCAGTCCTCACCATCGCCAGGGAGTCGGCGTTCAGCCTCGTGTGCACCACCATCATGTTGTACTTTTTGTCAGGTGTCCTTAGGGCACGGGGCAGCATCCAGGGCCTGAAGGGCATCGGGGAGCCCAGGTAGTTCCCGGTGAGGGGCAGGGCTTGGCTCAGGCCGTTCTCCTTCCCATACCTGGAAAGTGCCATACACCAGAGTCATGTCGGTATACAGGTAGTTTGAGTGAGGGAACACTTACCTGTGTGAGTTTACGGAGTACACACAATATTTTTTTCTTAAGGAGTAACTTTTTTGAGCGAGGGGAAAATAGTAATAGTAGTAATAGTAATAGTAGTAGTAGTAGTAGTTATAATAATAATAATAATAATAATAATAATAATAATAATAATAATAATAATAATAATAATAATAATACAGTATAATAATACAGTAAACCCTCTGGTATCCGGGTTAATAAAGCCACGGGGGCACCCGGATATGGGAAAAACCCGGAAATGGTGTAAGTTAAGTCTACGGACCCGAAAACCTATCTTTCGCCTACCACATTTAATAAAAATGATAAATACACATATATTTCTATATACATATATACACCACCGCTCGAGCTTCCCCGTTGTTTGGGGCCGGAGCGTGCTGCATCCACCAGAGCGACTAATCGTTTGCCAACCTCTCAGACAGGGGCCAGCAAACTTGGGTGGGCTTAGTCTGTGTTGCACGCACCGACCTACTACGGCAGCCTAAACACGCCGTTGAACTGTATCCTAGTTCGAGCCGACCCTCCCGCGGGCTAAGACCAAGGCCTACGAGAGGCCTTTCTAAGACTCGGCATCGCTCACTTCCACCTAGCAATCCTCATTCTCAGGTCGATGTTGATGTTGACACCTTTGTCTTGCCCCCACAACTCTCTCTCTTTCATGAGAAGCCTCATGGCATTAGCTGAGACTCCTTGTGGCGGCGCACGTTCTTACCGTGTTTGCCAATGCGATCAGCCTTCAATGCAGCGACTCCTCTCTCTCTAGGTGATGGTAACTCCACTCTCCGTGCGACAATGCATCCCGAAGGTGACGCCGCACGCAATGTCGTCGGTTAGAACCCTAGGGCCGCTTTCACAGTCACATTGTTTGTTTTGATCGTTACCAATGGCTGTTATCGCCGCTATAGTATTTCCACGTAAAACTGGCCGATGGGGTAGTGGCGGCTGCGGGGTTAGCCTAGCCCTGCACCTTACCACACATTCTTAACAGCTCTCCCTTCATCTGCAGCCGCCACTACCTCATAGGCCAGTTTCACGTGGAAAATTATAGCGTCGATCGCCGCCATTGGTAACGATCAAAACAAACAAAGTGACTATGAAAGCGGCCCCTAGTCTTCACACTGACGCAGCTTCTATCGAGCGGTCGGTTGGAACGAAGCACTCCACTCTCGCAGGCGACGACGGGTGACGGTACGCTGGGGCTGGTGTCCGTGGTGCGTTCGTACCTCGACACGGCCTCATGCGGAAACCCACCCACCAGTCTGCTCACTTGTGCACGAAGAGGGTTGGGAGTGCACGCGGGCGACGTGGCCGGAAGAGTTTCGAGCCCACGCATCCGGCGTCTCCTACCTTACTGCCAAGCGAGTGTGCGGCACGCCTCCTCCTCCGCCTCCTGGTAGTGGTGGTGTTGTGCTCGTTCGCCGCCTGGCCCCAGCTAACGCCATAGCTACCTGGTTGATCCTGCCAGTAGTCATATGCTTGTCTCATAGATTAAGCCATGCATGTCTAAGTACAAGCCGATTTAAGGCGAAACCGCGAATGGCTCATTAAATCAGCTATGATTCATTGGATCTGTACCCACACTTACTTGGGTAACTGTGGTAATTCTAAAGATAATACATGCACCACGTCTCTGACTGCAAGGGGAGAACAGTTTTATTAAACAATGGCGGGCGGGGCGCTTGTTGTTGGTGTGGTACGCCGCCCGGGAAGAGCTTAGAGGCATCGCGCGGGCAATTTGAACGACAATTTTTTATTCTATTTTTTGGAAAAAATCTAATATTTTTGAAAACTCCCGGATACGGGCGATGTAGGAGACGGTGCACCCGGATAACTGAGGGTTTACTGTAATAATAATAACAGCAACAATAATAGTAATAACAAAACTTGTAATGATAATATTAATACAATAATAATAATAATAATAATAATAATAATAATAATAATAATAATAATAATAATAATAATAATAATGATATTAATAACAGTAATAGTATTACCTGAGGAAGATGCGCTGCGTGGTGGACGAGGCGCACTTGTGTGTCTTGAGGAAGAGCAGGTCGTGGCGGGGCTGACAGCACGCCTCGGGACCCGAAGACGCCTGACGGATCGACTGAGTGGTGGGTGCGACATGCGGGGAGGTTGGAGTGAAGGGTAACGGTAACCTGTATGGGAAGGGTTCAACAAAATGACAGAAACCAGGGCAATACCTAAGCGATTTAAGGTGGCAGTATATTGCTCCTGAACTTATTCTTTCGTTTAGCGAGGTTATGTAGATCATCACAGGTCTCGGCCCACCCTGCAACACTATTACACTCCCAGATAGTTTTATGAAGGAAGTCGTCTGTAAGGGTTTCATCTTTGGTACTCTTCTCCCTGTATTACGAGCATCTTTCTTTTTACAGTACGATTATTATCTTTTCCTGTCGTCTTTTGTGAATTTTCTTCCAATACAAAGTACGTTATGCTGTCATCTTTTGTTATTTTCTCCCAGTACGATCGTCTTTTGTTGTCTTGTTATTTTCTCCCAGTGCGATCGTCTTTTGTTGTCATCTTTTGTTATTTTCTCCCAGTACGATCGTCTTTTGCTGTCTTGTTATTTTCTCCCAGTACGATCGTCTTTTGCTGTCTTGTTATTTTCTCCCAGTACGATCGTCTTTTGCTGTCACGTTTGTTATTTTCTCCCAGTACGATCGTCTTTTGTTGTCATCTTTTGTTATTTTCTCCCAGTACGATCGTCTTTTGTTGTCATCTTTTGTTATTTTCTCCCAGTACGATCGTCTTTTGTTGTCATCTTTTGTTATTTTCTCCCAGTACGATCGTCTTTTGCTGTCATCTTTTGGCATTTTTCTCTCACTGCGATCATCTTTCCTAGTCATCTTTTGATAGTTTTCTCTCAGTACAAACATGATTTCCTGTCATCTTTTCGTATATTTCTTTAAGTACCATCATCTTTTCCTGGTATCTTTTGGTAATTTTCTTCTTTTCCCGTCATCTTTCAGTATTTTCTCCCAGTACGAGCATTTTTGGGTTATCGTGACATCCCTCCTCCTCCCTCTCTCTCCTTTCCCTTGTCTCACGATGATTATACCTTCCTGCAGTGTGACGAAGAGGCGAGGAGTAACTCTGCACATAAACACATTAAAGCGCTCGCTGGGACGAACACAAGAGACACCGGAAACTGTGCTCGAATGACTGCCTCAAGAATGTTAACCCGTTAGTTTGTTGGTGTTGATTGTAAGTTCCTGCCTGTAGATAAGGTACACGCAGGTAGGTAGACAGGTAAAAAGCAGGCTGATTAATGTTTTGTTTCTATTACTAGATTACAAGCCGGTTCTCTCTCTCTCTCTCTCTCTCTCTCTCTCTCTCTCTCTCTCTCTCTCTCTCTCTCTCTCTCTCTTCATCATTATGTTAAGCGAAAACTCCCATATGGTCCGCTCATTTTAAGTCCAAAACCCCTAGAATTAGTCACACACACACACACACACACACACACACACACACACACACACACACACACACACACACACACACAGATTCCACCCCCTCCCAACTCACTCACCCACACAACCACATAGTTCATATCTCTCTACGAACACCCTAAAAGTGGTAGGCACAGCCATACATAGTGAAGATTCTAAAGAAGATACACAACACTGCAGGAAAATAACGGTACTGCTTTCACGGTGATTCCAATATTTGTCATGATAAATACGATGATTGCTGGATTATGAGACTTTGATTATAGTGGGTGTAAGTGCGCAGGAGGAGGAGGAGGAGAAAGTGAAATAGAAGGAGGAGGAGGAGCAGAGAGCAGGAGCAAGAGAAGAAAGTTAGGAAGACGAAAATGAAAGAAGAAAAAAAGACAAAAAGAAATGAGGAGGAAGAGGAAAATTAGTGGGAGCAGGAGGAGGAGGAAGAGAAGGAGGAGGAACAGAAAGCAGGAGCAAGAGAAGGAAAAGAAAAGTAGGACGAAAAAGAAAGAAAAAAAAAAAGGAGATGAGGAGGAAGAGAAAAAATAGTGGATGAATAGGAGATGCCGGAGAAGAAAGAAGAGGTGGCGAAGAACGAGAAGAAAACGTAGTAGTAGCAGTAGGAGGGGGAGGAGCAGAAGGAGGAGCAAGGGACGGAGAAGAAAAGGATGACGAAAAGAAAGAAGAAGAAAAAAAAAAGAGAAAAAAGTAGTTAAGGAGGAAGAGGAGGAGAAATAGGAGATACAGGAGAAGAAAGAAAAGGTGGCGAAGAACGAGAAGAAAACGAAGAAGAAAAAAAACAAGAAAAAAAGGAGATTAGGAGGAAGAGGAGGATAAGTAGAAAAAGCAGAAGAAGAAGAAGAAGAAGAAGAAGAAGAAGAAGAAGAAGAAGAAGGAGGAGGAGGACGAGAAGGAGGAAGAAGAGGATAAGTAGAAAAAAACAGGAGAAGAAGAAGGAGAATGAGGATGAGGACGAGAAGGAGAAGGAGGAGGAGGGGAATGAAAAGGAGGAGGGAAATAAAGGGAAAAAGTAACGATGACAATGATGATGATGGATAACTACTAATTTTACACGGCTCACCGGGGAGAAGAGGCGTTGGAGGGTGATGATGATGACGATGATGACGACGGTGGTGGTGGTGGTGGTTGGAGCAAAAAGAGCACCATCACCACCATCAACACCACCAAGATGACACTGCCGCAGGTGGTTCGTCGCCTCATACACCTGTGGAGGGCAGGTGACAGTTCCCATTGCCTGTGTTTGTGTGTGTGTGTGTGTGTGTGTGTTTGTTTGGTTGTTTGGTTGGTTGTATGTTTGTAAGTGTATGTGTATTTATATTTTGTTTCATTTTCTCTCTCTCTCTCTCTCTCTCTCTCTCTCTCTCTCACCTTTGCATGATGTGGCCGATTTGCACTGCTTTGCTGAATACCTGCATTTGTTTTTAGTGTTTTTTTGTGTGTTTGTTTGTTTGTTGCTTCGTCTCTGCTTCCGGTGGTGTTCTGTAAAGGAAATACGTAAAGTAATAGTAGTAGTAGTAGTAGTAGTAGTAGTAGTAGTAGTAGTAGTAGGATATGAAAAAAAAACATAAAACAACTTAAAAAAATACAATACAAACAACATCATATTTACCGAATGAACCCTTTGAGTTATATTCCTTCGCCCATTTCCATCACTTCCGCCAACGACAACGAGTTCTTCACCTCAGTAACATCACTTCTAAAAAACTACCGCTCGTCTCACTCAGCAGGAACGTGACGCAGAAGAGAGCAACCACATTCACCTCTTTCCTCAGACGGTGATCCACGCACACACAACACACACTCCCTACGAAGTCTACAGGAACACTGGAGACCCATGTTTGTAGCGAACCTTGTGGCAGTCAGAAATGTTTCACGGTGCATGGATACGGACGGCTACCTCCGTTTTCTCTCCTCCTCCTCCTTTTCCTCCTTCTCTTCCTCCTTTTAGTTATAATCGTTCTCCTCCTCCCATCCCTCTTTTCCCTGCCGTTTCCTTTCGTGTCATTAACCTCCCTTCCTTTCCTGTTTCCTTTCCTTACTGTTTATCCTACTTGTTACTGTTTCCCATATTTCTCCTCCCTTCCATTTTCATCATCCTTCTTCCCTTTTCATTCCTTCTCCTTTCTCCTCCTTTTCCTTACCTTCTTTCCTTCCCCTTCTTTTTCATTCCCTTTTTCTTCTGTATCTTCACTTTCCTTCCCTCTCTTCCCTTTCTTTCCCTTCTTAACCCCTCCTTTTCTTTTCCATTGCTTCTCCTCCTCTCCCTTCCTTTTCCCTCCCTTCTTTGCTCCCTTCCTTCCTTTCCTTACTACCTCAACCACTCACCACACGTGCTATCCTCCCATCCCTCCCTTCCTTCCCTCCTTCCCCTTCCCTTCCCTCCCTCCTTCCGTCCTTCCTTCCCTCCCTTCCTGGCCACCACTCACACACTCGCTTTGAGGGTAGCGAAGGGTGAGTAACCGGACCCGTGTGCTGCTAGGAACCCGCAAATGGTTGGTAGAGAGCAGCGGAGGGAACTATATGTCACTTTTTATGCCTGTTAGCGTGTGCTGTTATGAACGCTCTCTCTCTCTCTCTCTCTCTCTCTCTCTCTCTCTCTCTCTCTCTCTCTCTCTCTCTCTCTCTCTCTCTCTTCTTTCTTTTTAGTTTGTTTTCCTTTCCTTTCCTCCTTTTATCTCCCTCTACTTTCTATCGTTTTACTTTTTTACTATTTTCTTTTGTTTTATACTCTCTCTCTCTCTCTCTCTCTCTCTCTCTCTCTCTCTCTCTTTGACAACATTGATCTGGGACACGATTTGAAAAAAAACACAAAAAAAAACTTTGACTTGTTTGCATGTGTGTGTGTGTGTGTGTGTGTGTGTGTGTGTGTGTGTGTGTGTGTGCGTTACAGTCACACCCACACATACTACAGACACACGTACAAACACACACTTCCGTCAAATTAATAAATAAAAGCACCACAAAGCACCAAAAATATCAACACACAAAAAATACACCTCCTCCTCCTCTTCCTCTTCCTCCTCCTCATCATCATCAGAAAGGTCGCGAATTCAAAGGACAAACAAACAAGCGAGTACCTATAAGTGTTGTGTACGTGACCCGTCCGTTTTTGCCCCCAGTTCACCCTGACCCCATGCCGAAGGGAGCACTTGCCCACCTGGTTCTTGGCAAGTCAAGGCACCCGCGACCCCTGCAGATAAGCCCGAGGGGGAGTGTCTAAGGTTGGTAATGTTAAACGCTTCTACCTCCCACATCAACTACTTCCAAAGGCCAAAAAGGAGATCAACCGAGTTTTAACGACTGTGTTTTTAGGTTCATGGTACAGAAGAAGGGTCAGTCTACCACCAGGGTCATAAAACTACCCAAGGAATTTACCCAAACTCTCATGAAAGCCTCGTCAAATATGTGAGATCGGGCACAAGAATGTTTAAAAATATAGCCCAAAGGGAGGAGGAGAGGGATAGAAGACTTACATAGATTTACATAGAGGTTCACAACTTCACAGCACACAGACTGCACTTTGATCTAGAGGGTGGTTCATAGTGAGAGAAGAGGAATAAGTGAGAGAAAATGAAAAAACAAACAAACAGTAGGGATGAGGAAGAAGGGGAGACAGATTTACATAGATTTATATAGAAGTTCAGACCACACAGATTGCCCTTTGATTTAGCGAGGGTGGTTTATAGTGAGAAGAGAGAAGAGGAGGAGGTGAGAGTGTATGAGAAAACGAAGTAGAGAAGATAAAGAGAATTGGGGAGAGAGATTTACATAGATTCATATAGAAGTTCAGACCACTCAGGCTACCATTTGATTTAGAGATGAGGGTTTATAGTGAGAAGAGAGAAGAGGAGGAGGTGAGAGAGTATGAGAAAACGAAGTAGAGAAGATAAAGAGGAGACATATTTACATAGATTTACATAGAAGCTTACACCACACCCTCCTCTATGATCTTGAGAAGGAGACTTTGTTGTGAGAAGAGGGAGAAGTGAGGGCCGAGTGAATGTAAATGGGGTAGAAAAGGGAGGGAATAAACGTAAGGGGGCAGTGGAACGAGGAAGGATAAGAGGAGGGAAAGGATGAAAATATGAGAAGAAAAGAACAGAGGAGCAGAGGGAGGGGAGAGGATAAAAAGAGAAAAGGTTTTGATAAATGGAAGGAGATAAGAAAGGGTAGGAGTGAATGGAAGCGAAGGGAAAAGATGAAGAGTCTGAGGGAAGAAGAGGGCATGGAGGAGATTGAGAAGGAGACGATGAGATGAGAGGAAGAGAGGTGAAGGGAAGCGGAGGAAGACGGATGGAAGAGGAGGGAGATAGAAGAGAGGAGGGGACGGGAGGAAAGTGTTGAATGAAATCTTTATTAAACTCCTGTGCTTTCTCCTTTGCCGCAAACAACAACAACAACAACAATAACAACAAAAACGGAAGTGCAGAAGAATAATGTACAAAACAGCGAGTAGAAATTCGTATCGTTAAGCTCAAAGGGTAATTAGTATGCATTATGTGACTTCAAACGATAATGCAACAATACTCGATAACTTGATCAGAACAAGAAAAAACAGACAGACACGTGGCTTATAGCAGTGGGTCAACATTATGTAATAGAGAGCGGGTATGTAGAGCAAGCGGGGGGGCGAGTTTGTTTTATCATTGAGGTATTTAGTATTGCAGGTAAAACACGTAAACTACAGCCGCTCTTAAGGTCACCAGTGTTACACGTCTTTTTTTGTAGTTTATTCTTTACTCTATTTTTTTTACTTTCTTCATTTTTTTATTTATTGCAGGTAAAACACGTGATCTACAGACCCTCTTAAAGTCACCTGCGTTCTATGTCGTTGTTATTTTTCTTTTTATCTTTCACTGTTTATTTGTTATCCTTTATATTTTTCTTCCTCCTTCTTTCCTTTTATTTGTTAGAGGTAAGACACGTAATCTGCAGCCACTCTTAAAAAGTCATCAACGCTCCATGTCTTATTTGTTCTTTATTCTTTACGTTTTGTTCCTTATTCTGTATCTATTGTTCTTTTTTGTTCTTTATTTATTAGAAGTCAGGCACGTGATCTACAACCTTTAGATTAACGAAACTTTCCTCTCAAATCAATATCATACATGGTCTATATTTACCGAACGTTGTCTTCTTATGTATTTCTATCAATTTAAACGTTTTACAGTAAAGAAACATTGCATCAGCCTCTACCAAAACGTTTGTCAGTCGTTTGGAGAGACGTTCCACTAGCAGAAATAACGTTATAACACTCAAGCCAATCTTAGGTCTCCAGCGCTCTATGTCTTCCTTATGCTTTATCCTTTACTCTTTATTCTTCATTCTTTATTTTTCATCATTTCCTCTTCGTTTTTATTTATTTTACTTATTAGAGGTCAGGCACGTATGGTACATCCAGTCTTAAGGTCTCCAGCGCTTCGTGTATTCTTTTTTTTCTTTATCCTTTACTCTTTATTCTTCATTCTTTACTTTTTATCCTTTTCTCTTCGTTTTTATTTATTTTATTTATTAGAGGTCAGACACGTATGGTACAGCCAGTCTTAAGGTCACTAGCGCTTCATGACTTCTTTATTCTTTACTCTTTATTCAATATTCTTCATTCTTTATTTTTCAGTCTTTATTCTTCATCCTTCACTCTATATTCTCTACTCCAGGTAAGATACGTAGCCCAGAGTTACTCTTGAGGTCCCCAGAGTTTCATATCTTATTTCAATGTGTTTTGTTAGTTTCTTATTTTTCAAAGCGACACGGTCATGGTTTATCTCTACTTAAGTGGCATCATCGTTACTTTTTCACAGCAAAGGAAGCACCTCAAGGGCAAAAATAACAACAACAAAAAAAGCCCGCGAAGCACTGGCCCTGTAAAAGAAAACAGAAGAGAGTGGTCGGAGGAGAGGTCACTTTCGGATGATACAACTACATTTCTAACACGTGGATGGATATATAAAACCTTCATTCAAATCAACACGAATAGAATATCAACTGGACGTGGACTACTGAAACATTTAAACCAGCGCTTCTTACGTGACCTTTCCTGACCTCAGCACACCTTGACTCAGGTAATAATAGGTCTCTCAGCATCCCTACCATTTAGTTACAAAGACTACACTTACTGCATCATCATGAAGCAAGAAAGAAAATAAAAGGTTTGTTTTTACCACTCTCTAGAAATATTATCAAAGGTATCGTTACTAGGCAGGAGCAGTAAGTAGCGGGCTTTTATTTATTTATTTATTTTTTTACGCCCTTGCACTGTCTCCTCTGCTGTAAAAAAAACAAAAAAACAAAAAAACAGCGAAGAGGAACGGTAAAAAAAATTATAATGGTAATAATGGTAATAATGGCTAGACGCTGAAGAGGATGAGTCGCCTTGAAGTAATGAAAGACGTGTAGCAGAAAGAACTGCGACATTTTTTTTTCGGCAGACAGAAAATAGCCTGTTATGTTGCGGCCTTGTATTTGGCTGAGACACATCATCAGCACCTTGTAAATTCAGTCTCACCACCCGTGGTTAAAAACAAAACAAAAAAACGTTGCCTTACCATGGACATAATAAAAAAAAAATAACTATGCTAATCAGTCACGAAAACTCATACCTCACGGTTCTCGAAAGTTGCAAGAAAATAAGATAAAAATGAGATAAAAGGCAGGTATGATTATCGGTGAAGGGTGTCTGAAATAACAAGTATCTTAGCTCACCTTAACGACAATGCACCGCGATGATTAGGCAAAGGCCAAACACCCACCTGTGCCTCCTCACCTGCAGCCCCTCGCCCCCAGGTGTGTGTGTGTGTGTGTGTGTGAGTAATTCACCAAGGCCTGATCACGAGTTGGACTCGCTTTCGCCAGCAGGTACCCTCACACAAGTGCTCATTTTGTCGATCTCTGGGTACTGCCAGGACCTCACACACCACACACCCCATCCCCGGGGGACAGTAACCACTCCTAGTCAACGGAAAGAATCCGGCCTGAGCGGGGCTCGCACCGCCGTGTTAATAATAATAATAATAATAATAATAATAATAATAATAATAATAATAATAATAATAATAATAATAATAATAATAATAATAATAATAATAATAATAATAATAATAATAATAATAATAATAATAATAATAATAATAATCACCACCATCTCCTCCACCACCACCACCACCATGACAACCATTACCAACAACAAATATCAAACCACGCTGGGGTACGTGATAGAAATACACTCATACGGAACAACACACACACACACACACACACACACTAGCACATACAGATCAGCTACACGTAACAGAGCAAAGGTTAAGAAAAAAAAAGAGATCTACGTCAAAGGTTTATTAGTGTTCCATAAATTAGATGCTTTTTAAATATTAGATTACACGACCACGCATGCACCACCACTATTACTACTACTGACACCACCACCTTTATCACCACTACCACCACCGTCACCACCACCACATTTACCATCACAGCTATCATTGTTACCACCACCACTACTATCATCATGCACCTCCACTTATGTACACCACCACCACTACCATCACCAGTGCCACCACAATCACCAATGTCACCACCATCACCACTGTCATCATCACCGATCACGCCAACTGTTACCATCAACACTACTTCAACTACCACCATCACCACCACCACCACCACCACTACAAAGAAACACATAGGTGAATCATTACCTGGGCGCACCTTTCTTTCTTGCCACTTTCCTCCTCTACCTCCTCCTTCTCCCCCTCCTCCTCTTCCTCCTCCTTTCCTTCAGTACTTCTTCAGCTGCACCAAATTCTGGGTGTTGATGGAGTGCGGGTCCTGGGGGGCGCGTCGCCTCTCCCACCCCCGCTGCAGGGCGTAGAAGGTTGGGTGGAGGTAGATCTTGCCGGCCCTCTCGGTTGACCACGGGTCTGACGGGCGGGCAGGTGAGGGCGAGGGTGAGTACAGGAAGGACAATCTTAACGGTGAAAATAAACTAACATCTCTCCATACGTTAATATTGAATCTTCACTTAATCAAGCCAATAAATTAATAAAATAACGATATACAGAAGATAAAGAAGCATAAAAGTAAACAAGCAATAATCAATATGACGAAAGAAAAAAGCAGACACTAAATAAAATAATCAAAGTAACACGTTGATATTTCACCTTCAGCTAACCAAACTTAATGAAAGTGAGGATAACTATGATAAGGGTCAAGGTAAACTACAATTCGCCTCTTAACTCCTAACTTCACTTCCAACCCCACGGCATAAATATCAGAGAAAATCACACTGTAGTTAACAATTAACATAAAACAATATAAAAGAACTTCATGTTTTCAATCTAAACTCAACTAAATTTTGTCAACTAGATCTCTTTCTCTTTTACTTGACAGGCTTGCTGGTGACTTACTGGTGAGGAGGGAGACGACGGAACCCACGAAGACGGTGATGGAGACGCCGCAGAAGAAGTAGAGGGTGTAGGAGAGGAGGTAGAGGGGGAACACGTCCGGGCTGCAGGGAGAGAACGAGGGGGATTACGAGAGACGGAGGGGGATTAGGAGAGATGGAGGGAGATTAAGAAAGAGCGAGAGATTAGAAGAAATAAATGCACCAATACAATATAACGAGAAGGGACAAAAAATGTATTAAGAAGAGAGAAACAAATCAATACAAAGAAATCATTTACACGAGAAAACTAGAACGAAAAAAAACATTATAACAAAAGAAATGAGAAATGGGAGCAAAGGAGAAGTAAATGAAAAAAAAAGTTGCTAAGAATATAAAGCAAAACAATCAATACAAGAAAACAAAAACAACAACAATAAAACAAAGAAAAGAAAATGAAAATCAAACGATACGGTAAACCAATAAACTAAAACAAACAGGAAAAAAAATCAGTGCAGAGAAAAACGAGAAAAAACAAACTTACTCCTCCGGGCTCTCAGTCGTGGAGGCAAAAGGAGACAAGGTGGAAGAAGAGAAAACGGAGGAGAGGGAAAACCAAGAAGAATCAGAAGAAAACGGGATGTCGGTTGCAGTGGAGGTGGTGGCGTTGCATCCCTCGTCGGAGAAGTCGAGGTAGGGAGCGGCGACCCCCGAAAACATGGCGCCGAGGGTGATCCAGAGATTAAAGGCGAAGGCAACCACCATGCCCACCACGCCGCCCTGGGGGAAGGAGGAGGAGGAGGAGGAGGAGGAGGAGATGTTTAATAATAATAATAATAATAATAATAATAATAATAATAATAATAATAATAATAATAATAATAAAAATAATAATAATAATAAAAGACTAATACTAATACTGATACAAATAACAATAAAATTAAGAACACGTAGAAGAGGAAGAAAGAGAAAAAAGAAGAATAAGAACAAGAAGACGAAGATGAAGAAAAAGAAGAACAAGTACAACAACAACAACAACAACAACAACAACAACAACAACAACAACAAGAATAAGATCAAGAACAACAAGAACAAGAAGAAAGATAAGGACTAAAAGAAGAAAACGAGAAGAAGAAGAACAACAAAAACAAGAATAACAATAAAATGGACAAGATGAACAAAAGCAAGAAGAACAAGAACAAGAACAAGAACAATAAAAGACAGTGAAAGAAAAACAAACAAAAAATATAAAAAAAACCTCTTCAATTTCGTCAACTTGTCCCCCTCCTCCCAACGCTCATCCACTCACAATGGCGTTAGCGAAGGGGCACATCATCCCCAGCATGAAGAGGCCGAACTGGGGCGAGTTGATGGTCCCCAGGATGAGTTGGCCTGCCTGGAACACGCCGCGGACCCACATGGAGATGATGCCGGCCATGATGCCCGCCATGCCTGCTATCACGGCTGGGGGGGTGGAGGTGAGGGTGAGGGGAGGCGTGTGACGGGAGTGGAGGAAAGTGAGGGAGGGGACGGTGAGGGATGGTATGCGCTGAGAGAGACAATGGAGGAGAGAGAGAGGTGAAGGAGGGGAAGGTGAAAAGAAGCATATAACAATGAAGAGAAGACACTGGAGGAGGAAGAGGGAAAGGAAGGAGGGGGAGAGAGAGGTGAGAAAGTTCAAACTGGAGAGAGAGAGAGAGAGAGAGAGAGAGAGAGAGAGAGAGAGAGAGAGAGAGAGAGAGAGAGAGAGAGAGAGAGAGAGAGAGAGAGAGAGAGAGAGAGAGAGAGAGAGAGAGAGAGAGAGAGAGAGAGAGAGAGAGAGAGAAGTAGGAAGAATTCATAAAAGAAGGTGAAGTCGCACACAAGATGAATAGAACTACAGCAAGAGGAGAAAGTAAAAAACAAAACAAAAGAAACATAAAAAAGTAAAAATAGTCTAACATCTCTACGGGCGGTATTCTAAAGTCGTAAAAAAAGAGTGAACTAATAATAGCCAGACGAAGAGACTCACTGACAACAACATTGACGTAGCGGCGCCGGTCCTCCCGCATAGCCGCCACCCACTTGGAGTTCTTGAAGAAGTCCTCCCACAGCACGGCGGCCACGGAGTTGATCTGCGACGAGTACGAGCTGCGGGGAGGGAGGGAGAGCTGAGGGAGAAGAGCTTAGGAGGCACAGAGAAGGATGATAATACTTAGAAAACATAAGACTGCAAGTTGCATGGGAGGGAAGGAGAGAAGGAAGATCATAACCTAAAAGACACAAAGAGATTACAGATTAGTCAGCCTACACGTGACAGGTCGTAAGAAAGCTTTGTCCTTCCCTCTTGTATGGCACAAATGGGGAGAAAAGTAGAGGAGTAGAGAAGAGTAGAGAGAAGAGGAGAGAGTAGTGATAATATAGAGGAGGGAGGAGTAGTATGAATTATGGTGAAGGAGAAAAGAGGAGGAAGATGTGTAGCAGTCACCGCTCGAATTCCGTGCTCCTTCCCCTCAGTGACATAAGAAAATGGGGCGCTGTAAACACAGAGTAAGATTATCAGTGTTTTCATGTTAAATGTTCATCGTCAGTACTTGTCTCAGTCCGTGTCGCGTCTTCATCGTTAACTTTCCTTGTCATCGTTTATCTTCCACTGTCTGTCTTCGTCCTTCTATTGTCAAATTATACACATAGTTCCACACATACACATCAACACCTATGTCACCCACACTTCACAACATTCGCACAAACGCTTACACAAACAAACACCTATTCTATGTGCTGTCCTTGTCCTAATGACCTTTGTGATTTTTGTCCAATAAAGTAACCCTGACGGATATTGAGTTTCTCTATCCGCGAACCTATTAGCATTTGAGAACACTCGCTACCACCAACAGATGACACTGTATGAATAATAGAAGAGTATGCAAAGAAACGGGCTATATAAGTGTTTGTGTACACGGGATTGCAGTGCCAATATTAAAAAGAAACCTTGACATATGATCCCTAGTTCCTTTCAAAACCCATCCCCTCTTTACTATCCTCCTCCTCCTCCCTTCTCAACTGCCAGGATAAATAAGTTAGAAGTAGAAATGAAACCTTGATCTGTTCCTCTCCTAGTCCTTATCTTTTCATCACCCAGTCCCCTCTTCCCCATTTCCTCCTCCTTCCTCCTCCATCGCCTCACCTCAGTCCGCTACCAAAGAGGGCGGCCACAAAGAGTCCAGGCAGGCCGGGGAGGCGCGAGAGGCGGTCAATCACGTAGAAAGGAACGATTTGGTCAGGCTTCTCGATGTCCTCCGTCGCCATGGGGTCACAGTCGGCGTAGACGGCGAACACAGCGATGCCCATGAAGTTGCAGAGGCAGAGGACGGTGACGAGGGTGGCGAGGTTGAGGTAGTGAGCACTGTGAGAGGGAGAAGATTGCTTAGTAGTGATGGTGGTGGTGGTTGTAAGGCGGTGTTGGTGATAGTGGTGGTAATGGTAGTGGTATTGATGTTCGTGTTGGTGCTGGTGTTTTTTTTTTTTTTTAAAGGAGTGTGTGTGTGTGTGTGTGTGTGTGTGTGTGTGTGTGTGTGTGTGTTTTCATCTCTGTCTCTGTCTTTCTATATGTCTGTCTATCCGCCTGTCTTGTCTGCTTACTGTCCCTTTCAAATCTCCTCTCACTTCCTTCCTCTCCCTATCCCTCTCGCGCACACCCTTCTATTCCCTCTCCCACTCACTCCCATCCCCCTTCCTCCCTTTCCCCTTTCCCCCTCTTCCTCCTTTCTTTTCCCCCTCCTCTACCTCCCTCCCCCCTCACACACTCACCCCACGGCCTTCTTCCAGGTGGACACGGAACAGATCCTTTGCACCTGTGGCTGCCCCATTCCGAAGAGGAGGATGGTAGAGAAGTAGCCCTGGATGGTGACGAGCCAGAGACTGTGACGCTGGAGGGGGCTCGGGTCGATGCTAAGGGGGAAGAGAGAAGGGAGAAACTGATAAAGAAAAAGGTGCGAATGGGTGCATTTCCCTTCCTGGGGTGAGTGCCAGTATGATAGGCAGATAGAAAAGATTGAATCATTTCCTGCATAGATTTCCCCTGTGTGGGACGACTGTTCTTTGCTTATGCCCCGCCCTGCACACTCACTTGAACAGCTCCACCCGGCCATGGTCCCAGGCGATGTCCCACACCCTGCCTAGGCCGCCCACCTCCACCACGGCCGTCGCGATGATCACCACCACGCCGCCCATCATCACGAACACCTGCAGGATGTCCGTGTACACCACCGCCCGCACGCCGCCCTGGGGAGTAGTGGTGAGGGTGGTGGTGAAGCTGTGATGTTAAAGGGCTGGGGTAAATGTGAAAGAGGGGCAGGTGGTAATAGTGAAGGAGAGTGGAGAAAAGTAAGGGGTGGTGGTGAAGGGTGGTGTGAAGCCGTGATGTATTGGTAACGGGGTGTGGTAAGGGTTGAAGAGGTGATGATGGTGAGGGAAGGTACTAGTGATGAAGATGGTGGTGATAAAGATGGTGGTGGTGAGAGGTTCAAAATACTGGTGATAAAGGTAAGAGCAAAATAAGAAATGATGAGATAACTCTCTCTCTCTCTCTCTCTCTCTCTCTCTCTCTCTCTCTCTCTCTCTCTCTCTCTCTCTCTCACCCAGGAGGAATAGGTGGTGCAGACGACGCCCATGATAATGATGGACACCCAGGCGGGCAGGCCGGTCACCGTCTCCATGGCCAGCGAGGGAGTGTACACACACAGGCCGATGTAGAAGAAGTTGGCAACGAACGTTGTGTACACACTGAACGCCCGAAGACCCTTGGACTGGAAGCGCCTCTCAATGTACTGCGGGGAGGAGAACGAAAGACCTCCTACATCCGAAACTGACCTCTCTTCTGTCCTCGCGTTCTGTTTGCCTTTGTCGGAGCAGCGTCTTAGAGGATTTTATTTTTATTGTTCTTGATTTTTTTCGTCCTTGAGCTGCCTCCCTTGCTGTAAAAAAAATCTAACCTAATTTCATCTTCCGCTTCAATTCCCTTATAGAAAAAAAGGTGTGAATGGGTGTTCCTCTCTTTTTCCTTCCCTTATTCCCTTACCTAACATTCAATCTATTTATTTATTATCATTATTATTATTATTATTATTATTATTATTATTATTATTTGGTGATGATGATGATGATGATGATGATAATAATGATGATAATAATAATGATATTATCATTGTTATTATACCACAGCCAGGATTCGAACCGCAGGGGCGGCGCACACCCATGCCAGACGTAGGTTAAAAGTGAGAAACGTTCCCCGTCTCACCCAACCTCAACTCACTAAAGGGGTGACTGCATCTTTAATCAAGCTCCGGCACTGAACTCATGACTTAAAGGCCAAAGAAAGACAGGTTGTGTTTATACCTCAGGCAGGACTCACTTTAACCTCCGTCGAGCGTGGGTGGCAGCGTGCGCCGCCGCTGAGGTTCCAGTCCTGACTGGGTTATACTAAACCTGTCTTTCTTTGGCCTATAAGTCATGAAACATAAGCCGGGGCTTGATTAAAGACACAGTCACCCCTCCAGCGGGTTAAGGTTGGGTGAGACAGGGTGGGTCTCCGGTAGGTTCTCTAGAGGGGTCTCTTGGACGACCCCAGCTCGTTAGTGGAGTAGGGAAATTTTTATTTATAGTGGCTGCCGTGATATAATAATAGTAATAATAATAATAATAATAATAATAATAATAATAATAATAATAATAATAATTATAATAATAATAATAATAATAATAATAATAATAATAATAATAATAATAATAATAATAATAATAATGATAATTATAATAATTGGTTTATTTAGGAAATTGCAGCCGTTATGCTGAAAATGTACATAATATAACATAGAGTAACTATAAAAAAAAAAAAATGAAAGGGGTGTGGGGGTAGGTATTCTACATTAACGGTGGGAAAGTTGTGATGATGCTTGAGGGGTGAGGAGGTGGAGGAGTGCGATGTGGAAGAGCGATGAGCAGCGATGGGCATCGGCAGGGGCTTGATGGAAGGCCGCAGCGGCGACACACTCGGAGAACTGTGTCATCCCGGTACCACACAAGCACTCCACTCACTGTCTGTCAGACTGTCACCATGATTTCACTTAAGTGTCACAAAAACATTCCTTGCGATGTTGTGTTTCTGCTAAAATGGGAGGGGGAAGGGGGAAGGGGAGCCAACAGGCTGGCCACGGGGGGCTGCTCGCTAAGAAGTGCCGCGACCCACGTCTGACCTGGGTCAACTCTGGGCCCATGCTGCCCCCCGGTGCTCCACTTGACCGAAATCACTGAAGTTAGGGTTAATTGAAGAACTAGGCAGCATGCGGGTAATCTTTCGCCACTCGGCTGATGAGTTCAATTTAAACAATGCAATTCTGTACTGACAAATATCTACACTGATAATAAACTCTGGCTGATATGAAGTCTGTTATTCTTATTCTTATTTTTAGTCGGGTTCTTTTACTTACGGTGTACACGCTGATGATCTTGAGGGGGTAGAACACGGTGAGGTTAACCAAGTGCACGAAGACGAAGCCAAGAGCCACGCCGAACAGGTTCATCCAGAGCTGTGTTCCGTGCGAGTACATCTCGGCCGGGTTGCCTGTGTGTGTGATATATATAGATAGACAAATAAGTAGATAAATAAATAGATAAACAAATAGACAGTCAGAGAGAGGGAGATAAAGTTCCTCCTATTCCTTCGTATTTATAAGCCCCCTCCTCCTACTTCTGCTCTGCCATGTCAAGTCACTCATATCCGCTACCAATACTCCTTTTCATTCTCTTTTTTAATCTGATCCTTTGCTCTACGAACTCTCCTCCTCCTCATCCTCCACCGCCTCTTTCTCTGCTTCCAACACCGACTACACCTACCACTATTGCCACTACTATTACTACATCTCCACCTCTTCCTTCTCCTCCTACTATTACTACTACTCCACCTTCAAACACTCACCCAGGACAGTCACAGAGGAAATGACGCCTATCATGGTCGACAGTGCCACAGCCAAGGGGTTCATGGCTCGTCCCCCCATCAGGAACTCCGCGGCCGTGCTGGTGTCGTCCGCCTTCCGTGCATTGCGTCGGCTGATCCACCCCGCCGCCACGCCCGTGCCCAGCGATAACACAAGGGCGATCACAAACACTGCCCAGTCCCACCCCGAAAACTGCCCATTGCTGCCGTTGCCTCCACTGCCTTCACCCATGTTTGTGAGTGTGGGAGGGTTGTGTGTGTTGGTTGATAAAGATGATGATCTTGGTTCGATTCTTCTTCACTGGGTCACTATCAGTGTGTTGTCTTTGCTTCTGTGTTTGTGAATGTGTGTCTGCGCTTATGGGTATGTATACGTTAGCGTGGCACAGTTATACGTGTGTTGGTTGATGAAGGTGCTGGTCCAGGCCTTGATTCTTCCTCACTGGGTCTTTATAGTCATGTTTTCTTCGCCTCTGTGTGCCTGTGAGTGTCTGTGTTTATGGGCAGAATGCTTCGTAGATAAATTACTGTTAAACGACTCCGTCCGAGATCAGCATATCATATGTGCCCTGTGATAAAGAGAAAAATCAAATATAACGAAGGTGATGTATTCCTGCGTGTGATGTAATCATTTTTAGTTCAGTGGGAAAACACTTATAACTTAAGTTCATATTAAAAAGAGATAGAAAAAATATATTGTAATGAATAAGTCAAAGAGATAAGCTGGTAGATGTGATTGTTCACAGATTAATGGAAATAAAGATGAGACAAAGTACATACTTTAAAATTAAGAAAATGAGACCGAAAGCACAGAAAAGAAAATGGCCATTTCTCCATTTTCAAACTTCGCCTCTCTAGGGAATGCAAATATAAATGTTGAAGCCTATCCTCATAATATCATTTCTGTCAACCCGTGAATAATTTTTCTAAGTTGGATGATAAAGACTTGGGTAAAGTATCACAAAGTAGGAGAAAAAAGGAAGCGTAGCATAAAATAATTAGAAGAATAATTATAAAGAGAAACCAAATTGCAGAAGTTAAAGAAGAAAATAAAAAAATGAATTATAAAAGAAAAGCAGAAGGAACAATTACACAGAAGAAAGTATCACAAAAGAAAAAAAAACAAAGGGTGAAGGAAAAAGGTCCGCCCACGTTATATCACTGCTTTGTATTTGGCTGAGACCCATCCTCGGCACCTTGCAAATTCAGTCTCACTTCCCTAGGTTAAAAAAACGGTGTCTTATACCATGAACATATTGGGGGGCTCCCGTGGTCCCGTGGTGGGGCCTGATGGTTGTTCCCAGACTGTTATGAAGAAGGCAAGTGTTTATAATGGCGCCACCTAGCTTGGTTCATGCTTTTTTTTAGGTGCTGCCTGCAGCGCCGGTAGGCTCTCTTGAGGGGCCTCTTGGACGGCCCCAGTCTGTTAGTGGCGCAGGTGAATTTTATTTATAGGGGCTGCCATGATATGACTCTTGCTTGGCCCATGCTTCCTCCCGGTACTCCACTTGAACGAAGTCGCTGAAGTTAGGGTTGATTGAAGATTTGGGCAGCATTTGTGTGATCTTCCGCCACTCAACGATGATTTGAAAAATCAGCGTTTTTCAGTGGGACTCGAACCTAGGTCTAGGGGTCACCACACCCGCACTCTGACCACTCACACACACACACACACACACACACAGGATGTTTTTTTGTGTCGTGGTAGTGAGATGCCGCCACCATCCTGAAATCTCTTGACCCAGCACTGTACTGTTCGCAGTGAAACTCCTGTATTATTTGAAATGTCTTTTAGAGGCTTTCTCTCCTTGTACACGGCCAGTATCGTTGCGATTTTGTCACTGTCAACTTGAGGTTACAGTCATTATTGTAGGAAAATGTATGTAAAGAGAGGCGAGCGACAAAAAAAAAAAAAAAAAGATCATCTTCCGTTACAGCAACTTCCTTGAATCACTTACTGACACACACTGGACTCATGGTCATCTGTCAGTCTTGTTGCAGACTGGCTGTCAGATGCACGACAACCACGGGGCAAGTGACGGTTGGGTGCGCGCGCACACACACACACACACACACACACACACACACACACACACACACACACACGACACTAGCACATACAGGTCAGCTACACGTAAACAAAGGTAAAAAAAACCACACAAAAAAAAGCAGGTAAGGAAGAGCATAGCAATCTACGTCTAAGGTTTATTAGTGTTACATAAATTAGATTCTTTATAAATATTAGATTACACCAGCACCAACAGCACTACTACCACCATCACCACCACCACCACCAATAATACTACCGCCACCGTTGTCACCATTACAGGTACCATCACATCGGTCATTGTTACCACCACCACCACTATCATGCACCACCACCATCACGACCACCGTCACCACCAATCTCTCTTCCTATTGCCATCACCACTACTTCTACTACTACTACCACCACCACCACCACCACTACTAAAAAAAATTCAAAAGTGAATCATTACCTAGGCACACCTTCCCCTCAAGCCCCTCTCCTCTTACTACTCCTCCTGTTCTTCTCTCAGTACTTTTCCAGCGGCACCAAGTTCTGGCTGCTGGTGGAGGGCGGGTCCTTTGCAGCGTGCCGCCTCTCCCACCTCCGCTGCAGGGCGTAAAAGGTCGGGTGGACGTAGATCTTGCCGGTCCTCTCAGTTGACCACGGCTCTGATGGGACAGGTGACGGAGGATGGGGAGGATGATTTCAATGGTGAGATAAAACCAATAACTCTCATGAAGTAAATATTTCACCATCGCTTAAACTTAATGAGAATAAGGTGAGGATGAGAGTGAGAACGGTTTTAATGGTGAAACTAAACTACTAACTCTCAACACATAAATATTTCATCGTAATTTAATGAGACTGAAAACAGGTGAGGGTGAGAATAGGAGGGTCTATATCAACGTTAAAACTAAACAATCTCGTCCCTTCACTTACACCACAAGAAAAAAATAATGAAACGAATCATCTGAGAAAGTCGTGGGTTTTTGAGGCCTAATTAAATCGTCCCTGCAAACTTCACTATTTCCCAAGTACGGTGAGTAAAAAGGGGAATACTCTAAAGCTGCACGTGGCCTCGGTGGTCCTGTTCGTTTCCCTTGACTTACCGAAGTATCACCAAACCAACTTCACTAGTGACACATTTTTACCTCTAACTAATTAACAAACTAGCTAATTAACTAAACTAAACTTGCTAAACTGACTTTGTGAACTATAACCTTGTGAACCAACTAACTAACTCAACTAAACTAACTTTATGAACTATATGTCTTTCCCTTTTGCTTGAGAGACTATCTGGTGACTTACTGGTGAGGAGGGAGACGATGGAGCCCACGAAGACGGTGATGGAGACGCCGCAGAAGGAGTAGAGGGTGTAAGAGAGGAGGTAGAGGGGGAACACGTCCGGGCTGCAGGGAGAGACGAAGGTATATTAGGAGAGAAAGAGGGAGACTAAGAGAGAGCGAGAGAGTGAGAAATAAAAATATCTCCAGAAAGGAAAACTAGAATATGCAGTCATCAACAATTAATAGGACGAGAAGATATACAAACAAAAAAATAAGGAGGGAAAAAAAGTTTAAGAAGGAAATAAATCGGTAAAACATCAATACAAGAAAACCAACAACAACAGAAAAATCAAGATAACAAAATGAAAGAGAAAACCATCAATATAACAAGAAGAAAATAAAAAAAATCATTAAAATAAAAAAAGTTAAAACAAAAGAATCAATAAAAGATGACAAACAAAGGATAAAGCACTCAATCTAAAAAACAAGAAAAATGAAACAGTCAAGCAATACATTAAAACAACATACTAAAACAAAAATAAAAAAATGCCGAAAAACAAACAAACTTACTCTTCCGGGCTCTCGGTGGTGGAGGCAAAGGGAGACAAAGTGGAAGAGGAGAAAACGGAGGAGGAAAACCAAGAAGAATCAGAAGAAAACGGGAAGTCGGTAGCCGTGGAGGTGGTGGCGTTGCATCCCTCGTCGGAGAAGTCGAGGTAGGGCGTGGACACCCCCGAGAACATGGCGCCGACAGTGACCCAGAGGTTGAAGGCGAAGGACACCACCAGGCCCACCAAACCGCCCTAAGGAGGAGTAGGAGGAGGAGGAGGTGTTTAATGATAATAATAATAAAAAAAGACTAATACTAATAATAAAAATATTAATACGAATACTTATACTAAAGCCCCTGTCACACCTACCCGAATAAGGACGACAAACGCACAAAGACCCAAGTCGTAATGGTAATTTTTCATGGTCAGCTACTAAAATCGCCGGCATGCCGCCGAGTCTAGACGCTGTTCGGCTGTGTCGGGATGTGCCATGAATTTTTAGCTCATGCACTAAAAATTCTTGGCACGACCAGACTCTGTCAAGAATCGGTCCGCAGTCCGCGCATAATCGCGTCATCAGGTGATATCTGATATTCTTGAGACTGTTTTTCACCTCCCAGCCGTGATTCACCAGAACACTCTTTCTTGCTCATATGACTGGATGAATCAACACTATGTCTCATTTGTCACTCATCGAGGACAACACGCGTTAGTTTAGTCACTATTGTTAGATCTATAGTTCATTAAGAACATTTTCCTATCTGCTTAGCGTCTATGTATTCGACGAAATTTCTTAAAACGTCTTTTTCGCGCAAAAAAAATAAACAAATGGCATAGTTTCACTTTCCTGTCTCTAATGATGACGATGATGTTTTCATACCGGAGAGTTCTTATTTATCCTACAATGATGCTTTAAAATGTTCTGTGGTGCCGCAGTAACACAACAGTAACCTCGTGAACTCTATGTCCACCCTCACCTGGCAGGATTACCCATGGAAAGGTCAGGAAATGGTCATCACCAAAGGCCTAAAAGGTGCAGCCAGCAAATAAGTGGCCGTACCCTGCTCCGCCGCGGCTTGCGCGGGACAGCCGATTATTGTCAAGAATTTGGGGGGATTCTTAAAAAAAAAAAAAAAAAAAAAAAACGTTGAAATTCCTCGCCGGCAGAATCAGAATACGGCGACAATGCCTAGACCATTTCCGGACCACGCGGCGATCATGCCCCGGCCACTCGGCGGGCGTTCGTCGAATTTTAATGAGTCGGTGACCTGAATCAAGCCTCAAGACAGCTTGCAGGCTGACCGTCGGCGTGCCGCGGTCCGCGAGGCAACTGGCCGCCGACTGCCCCCCAGCGGGCCTGGGGGGAGTCGGGGACTTGGCAACACTGGGCCGGATTGGCACGCCGTGTCGTCGACGGCCACCAATAGCTCACTTTTATCTTCAAAGAGGGGGGAGGGGTCGGGGATAGGTCAGCGATGGGTCGGCGGGCGATCGACGTACACTCGCCGCCAGCCCGCCAGCTGCACCAAGAAATCGTGGCGCGGTCAGGCCAGAGTCTGTGACAATACCCCAATCGGTCGGCGATGGAAGCTACGACCGTCGGATGTCCATCTCAACAAAGTCGTAACAACGTCGTTTCGACGTCGGCAATGGTCGGCACTCAAGGGGATCTACTTACGATGGTCGTAACGCACGTCTGGCAGCTCGACATTCTAAAACTGTTGGCGCGTGGTCCGACGTCGGGAGGGCGCCGGGAGTCATGATCATGACTGTGTGACCACGGCCTCGGCGATAAAGCCGTTACGAGTCAGGCCTTGGCGCGTTTGCCGTCCTTGGTCGTGATGGTGTGACAGGAGCTTTAACAAGAAGAAGAAAAAGAAGATGATGATGATTATTGGAGCGTCCTATCTTGGCGCCGCAACTGCGGGGTCATATGGCGCCGAAAAGAAGAAGAAGAAGAAGAAGAAGAAGAAGAAGAAGAAGAAGAAGGAGGAGGAGGAGAACACCAACAACACCAACATCAAATACAGGAACAAAAAGAGAAAATAGAAATAATAGTAATATGAAGAAAAACAAGAAGAAACAGCAGGAGGAACGAGAGGAAAAAACACAAAACCAATACAAAAGTGTCACAGCTCAATAATTTCTTCCGTCCCTTCAACTCCCCCGGTCCCTGAGCCACTCACAATGGTGTTAGCAAAGGGACACATCATCCCCAGCAGGAAGAGGCCGAGCTGGGGCGCGTTGATGGTCCCCAATATGGTCTGGCACGCCTGGAACACACCGCCGACCTGCGTGGAGATAAGGCCAGCCACGACGCCCGCCATGCCTGTTATCACGCCTGTGGGGTAGAGAGAGGGAGTGGAAGGTGAAGGGAGGTAGGTGACGGGAGAGAAGACAATGGAGGAAAGAGAGGAAGAGAAGAATGTGATGGAAGGTATGTGAAGGGAGAGGAGAAGGAGGGGAAGGTGAAGGGAGGTACATAGTGGGAGAGAAGACTGTAAAAGAGAGAGGAAAGGGAAGGACAAGTGAAGGGGAAAGGGAGGTATCTGAAAATGAAGAGGAGAATGGAGGAGGAAAAGAGAAAGAGAGGAGGAAGGGAGAGAGGTGAAAGAAAACACACACACACACACACACACACACACACACACACACACACACACACACACATATATATATATATATATATATATATATATATATATATATATATATATATATATATATATATATATATATATATATATATATATATGATGGGGAGACTTTTTTACAGTAAAGGAGGCAACTCAAGGGCAAAAACAAGTAAAAAAAAAGCCCTCTAATCACTGCTCCTATATAAGAAAGTAAAGATGAGTGGCTAAAAGAGAGGTCAATTTCGGGTGGAGAGGTGTCTTGATACTCTCCTCTTGAAAGAGGTCTAGTCGTAGGTAGGAGGAAATACAAACGAAGGAAGGTTGTTCAAGAGTTTATCAGTGAAAGGGATGAAAGAATGAAAATGCTGGTTACTCTTGCATAAGGTATTTGGGCAGTATAAAGATGAGCTATAGTAGAAACTCGAGTGCAGCGGGGCCGCGGGAAGGAGGGGATTTCTAGGGAGTTTTCAAGTTCAGAAGAGCACTCAAAATATAAAAATTAATAGAAGATAAAAGATGCAACATTGCGGACGAATTTAAGAGATAAAAGACTCAGTAAGAGGAGAGGAATTGATGAGACGAAGGGCTTTAAACTCCACTCTGTCCAAGAGAGCTGTGTGTGGGGAGCCCCCCAAAACATGAGATGCATACTCCATACGAGGACAGATAAGGCCCCAGTATATGGAGAGCATCTGGGAAGGGTAAAATAACTGGTTGAGATGATACAGAACGCCCAACCTCGAGGAAACTGATTTAATAAGAGGAGATATGACGTTTCTAGTTAAAATTTTGAATTAAGGAAAGACCGAAGATATTTAGTGTTGAAGGTGACAGCTGAGTGTTATCGAAGAATAGGGGATAAGTTTTTGGAAAATTGTGTCGAGTTGACAGGTGGAGATATTGAGTTTTTGAGGCGCTGAAGGACACCAAGTAGGAAAAATCTATATTGAATGGAGGAAGAAGTTAAACACACACACACACACACACACACACACACACACACACACACACACACACACACACACACACAAGAAAAAATAAAGAACTGCAAGAAGCAGAGGCAGTAAAAAAATGAGACAACACTATAGAAAACAAGGAAGTAAAAAAAGACCAAACCCCTCAACGAGCAGGAGTCGAGAGTAGAAGACAAGTGAACTAACAAAGGGATAAAGATAAAGAGACTAAGAGACTCACTCACAACCACATTGACGTAGTTCCTCCGATCCTCCCGCATCCCCGCCACCCACTTGGAGTTCTTGAAGAAGTCCTCCCATAGCACGGCAGCCACGGCGTTGATCTGCGACGAGTACGAACTGTGGGGAGGGAGGGAGCGCTGAGGACGATGGTGTAGACTGTAGACTGTAGAAAGTAGAACTTATGAGGTATATATAGTTAAAGAAACAGAGAAGGATGATGAACAGTAAGGCACTAATGTATACAGGATCATGTAGATAGAAATGACAGGAATGTATGTGTCGCAACACAAGCTCTGTGTGGTGCCATCGTGTTTAGACTAGGTCAGGTTGTTTTGAGTGTCGACAGATGGAACCGGGAAGACCGCCACCTCGAGAGACAGAAGGCAGAGAAGAGGCGGTGGTGGTGAACGGTCGGTCTCTTTGGGTCGGCCTTTAGGCGGTTCCTCACGCTCACTGAGACTGTAAATACGTGTAAGTTTGTATAATAAATATTTATACTTACACTAAGAAGTATGAAGAGAACTCAGAGAGAGAGAAAGACAAAAGTGACGGTAACCCGCTCGGCCATACTACATAACATCCAAGAAACAGCTTGTGGTATATAAGGCCTTTTGTTACCTAACTGACTCACAACCAACCTTTGTGAAGTCCAGTAACTACTGTTACTCCAGTCCTGAACAGCGAGGTAACAGTGCGAGCCTAACTACCATTAACAAAGAACACACAGTTGTTACCCAAAACAAAAGCAAAACAAGCAAGAGATGACTGGTGTCCAATCGGCAAATTCCTCCATCTGTCGCCACTCTCAAAACAACCTGACGTAAACACGGTGGCACCACACAGAGCTTGTGTTGCGACACATACATACCTCTCATTTCCATCTACAGGTTCCTACATACATTAGTGCCTTATAGAACAGTGGAGTATAAGTTGTTGGGAGGGAAGGAGAACTAAGGAAGATGGTATAAGAAGAACATAAGGAGGCACAGGTATGGAAACAGGGAATGATGATAATAATGAGAGAACAGGTGAATAGAAGCTGCAAGGAAGGATATGGGAGCTGATGAGGAGCTTTTACGGAGATCATTACGAGACGCAGGTATGGAAAAATGAAATGATTATAATACTGATAGAACAAAACAAACAAAAAATAAAACAGAAAAGAATAAAGAACACAAGAGCTGCAGGGAAAGGGAGAAGCGCTAAGAAAGATGGAACAGTAGAAATTAGACCTTGATATGCTCCCCTGTCCCCTTACAGCTCCATAACTTCTTCCCCATCCTCTTCCTTCCTTCTCCCTCGCCTCACCTCAGTCCGCCAGCATAGAGGGCGGCCACAAAGAGTCCAGGCAGGCCGGGCAGGCGCGAGAGCCGGTCAATCACATAGAAAGGAACGATCTGGTCAGGCTTTTCGATTTCCCCCGTGGCCATGGGGTCGCAGTCAGCGTAGATGGCAAACACAGCGATGCCCATGAAGTTGCAGAGAGAGAAGACGGTGATGAGGATGGCGAGGCTGAGGTAGTGAGCGCTGTGAACGGAGACAAAGACTGGTTGGTTATGATGGTGGTAGGAGGATCGGTAGTGTTGGGGTTGGTGTTGGTGCTGGTGGTGGTAGTGGTGATGGCGTTTTTAGGGGTCTTTTTTTTTTTTTTACAACAAAGGAGACGGTTCACGGGCAACAAAAAGTGTAAAAAAAAAAGCCCGCTACTTACCGCTCCCAAAACAGACAAAAGTAAAGAGTGGCCAAAAGAGAGATCAATTTCTGGTGGAGAGGTGTCTTGATACACTCTTCTTGAAAGAGGTCAAGTCATAGGCAGGAGGAAATGCAGACGAAGGAAGGCTATTCCAGAGTTTACCTGTGTAAGGGATGAAAGAGTGAAGATGCTGGTTAACTCTTGCATAAGGGGTTTGGACAGAATAGGGATGAGCTAGAGTAGAAAGTCGAGTGCAGCGGGGTCGGGGGGTGGGGTGGGGGGTGGGGCATGCAGTTAGCAAGTTCAGAAGAGCAGTCAGCATGAAAATATCGTAGAAGATAGAGAGGCAGCATAGCGGCGGAATTTAAGAGGTAGATGACTGTCGGTAAGAAGAGGGAAGCTGATGACTCAACTATGTCCATGAGAGCTGTGTGAGTGGAGCCCTCCCACACATGTGATGCATACTCTATACGAGGGCGGACAAGGTCCTTGTATATGGACAGCATTTGTGCGAGGGAGAAGAACTGGCGGAGACGATACAATGTGTAACTGTGCGTCTTTTCTCTGTCTATCTGTGTGTCTCTATACGTCTGTCTTTTCTGCTCTCTCTCTCTCCCGTTCAATCTCCCTCTCTCTCTGTTCTTACCCCCTCCTTTCGTCCCCTTCCCTCCCTTTCCCTTCCTCTCCTTCCCTCTTCCTCCCCTTCACTAACTTTCTTCCCCCTCTTCCTCCCTTGATTTTCCTTTCTCACTCCCTTCCTCCCCCCCTCTCCCTCACTCCTTCTCCCTTCCCCCTTCCTCTCTCTCTTTCTCTCCCCTCAGCCACTCACCCCACGGCCTTCTTCCAGGTGGACACGGAGCAGATCCTTTGCACCTGCGGCTGGCCCATCCCGAAGACGATCAACGAGAAGAAGTAGCCCTGCACGGTGACGAGCCAGAGACTGTGGCGCTGGAGGGGGTCAGGGTCGATGCTGGGGGAGTGGCGGGGAAAATAGTAGATAATGGGTTTGGATGGGTGCCCTTCCCCTTTTCCCTTCCCTCATTCGCTGGCCTGACTAACTATTTCCCTTCCTTCTTCAGCTTATTGTTTCCCTTTCCTCACCTTACAGTAAAAAAGGTGTAGATTAATGCCCTTCCATTTTTTCTTCTCTTTATCCCTATCTGACAAACTACTTCACAACATTCTTGTTTCATTTCCTCCTTTCCTCCCTCCCTATAGAGAAATGCCTCTAAGGAAATAGTGGGAAAAAGGTGTGGATGAGTACTCTTTCCTTTCCTCATTCCCTTCCCTACCTAACAATTACTGATTAGGTTTTGGAAGACAAAGATTTAGGCAGGACTCGTAGCAATGGGTTTAGGTCAGGTGCATTATTTAGATTATTCATATCATTCATATCATTGGGAATAACGGAAGGAGTGGTAGCTAGGATAAATGTGCTTGACAGGCAGTCGTGTGGTGAGTGCAAGTACGACAAACACTTAGAAAAGACTTAAATAAATTCATGTATCAGTGTGAAGGCCGACTGTTCTTTGCTAATGCTCCGCCCTGCACACTCACTTGAACAGCTCCACCCGGTCATGGTCCCAGGCGATGTCCCACACCCTGTCCAGGCCGCCCACCTCCCCCACGGCCGTCGCGATGATCATCACCACGCCGCCCATCATCACGAACACCTGCAGGATGTCCGTGTACACCACCGCCCGCACGCCGCCCTGGGGAGTAGTGGTGAAGGTGGTGGTGAAGTGTGGTGATGAAAATTTGCTGGTGGTGAGGGATGGTGATGAAGCTGGGATTGTGATGAGGGTTGAAGGAGAGGTGATGATGGTGAGGGAAAGTGGATGGTAAGGTGTGATGATGAAGGGTGGTGACAGAGATGGTGATAAAATGTAGTGAAGTTTGACAAAGGGAAAGGTGATAGAGGTAACAGCACCTAGGAAAGAGATTATATAACTCTCTCTCTCTCTCTCTCTCTCTCTCTCTCTCTCTCTCTCTCTCTCTCACCCAGGAGGAGTAGATAGTGCAGACGACGCCCATGATGATGATGGACACCCAGGCGGGAAAGCCGGTCACGGTCTCCATGGCCAGCGAGGGGCTGTACGCGACCAGGCCCATGTAGAAGAAAGTGCCCACGAATGTTGTGACGACCATGAACGCCCGAAGACCCTTGGACTGGAAGCGCAGTTCAATGTACTGCGGGGAAGTGAACGAATGAGTTACCCATCTAGGGACCTAATTACTTGCTCCCTCTCTATTTATCTAGCCATTTACAGACCTGCTTACCTACCAACCAATTTTTACCCTGAATATAGTAACTTCTGACTGAAATGAAGTCGGTTATTCTTATTCTTATACTTAAGGCTGATTCACACTATACGTAAAGTGACCGGCACGGAACGTACCGTTCCGAGCCGACAAAATATTCGTCAATGGGAAACACACTGTTGTGTTTACACTGCTACGGACCTGCACGTCTCCGACGCGGACCTTCACCAGCAGTTGGCGGTCGGGATTGTCGGCGAGAATGTTTTGCAGGTCCGCGCCGGTACGGCCCGGTCCGGAGCCTGCCAGTGTTGGATAGTGTGAACACGCTTCCGTCACCGACCAGCACCAGCACAGCAGACAGGCGTGGCCTCGGGGAGCGTAGCACCGCATATTCTCTCTCTCTCTCTCTCTCTCTCTCTCTCTCTCTCTCTCTCTCTCTTAGTGAAACAATGAATGACAATATTAAAAAAAATATAGTAGCAATAATAGTATTCATGAAAATTTATTTTGTCAGTATATCCAACTTCGCTTGAAATTAATATTCATGCATTCATGTAGAATGTGTAGCTATTCAGACGTGCGCTGCTGAGGATAAACAGAGGTGAGGTGTGGTCAAGGCCCAAAGTAGTGGTCCTTACACTTGACGTGTGACCTGAGTTTTTACTGTCTTTTACTGATATCCTCAAGTAGATTTAGCAACTCATGAATGAGGTCTGGACAGCCTGAAATACTAATGGAATTTTTGTTCATCGTCCATCAGTTATTTGTATAGTGTTGCATATTTTCCTTCTGTTCTCCTTTTCTTTAATGATTTATGAACCCAAAGTCTTTTGTTTTTCTTTTGGAGATTTTCATTTTCCTCTTCTTCCATAAGAAGTTCTATCACTGCCAAGTCATTGTCACTAATATTCTTGAATATGGTTAGCACAGCTGAGATGTGCCCGGGGTGAATGCAGGCTGTTCCCGGCCCATGACGGTCCCGTGCAAGTCCGGGCCGTTTACGTGCTGGTGTAGCGTGAGTACACATGCTGTTGCCGGTCCGTTACGGTCCCGTTCAGGTACGGTCACGCCCGTAAACGTGCTGGTTTAGTGTGAATCGGCCTTTATTCTATACACTTCCTATACTCATCCTATACTCCTGCACTCCTCATCCTCGTTCTTGTACTTACTGTGTATACGCTGATGATCTTGAGGGGGTAGAATACGGTGAAATTAACCAAGTGCACGAATACAAAGCCGAGAGCCATGCCGAACGTGTTCATCCAGAGCTGTGTTCCATACGAGTACATCTCGGCCGCGTTGCCTGTGTGTGTGGGAGAAAGTGAAGGATATAGATAGACAGATAAGTAGAGGAACAGATAGATAAACAAGAAGATAGATGGAAAGAAGACTGAGAGAGGGAGAAAGAAAATTCCTCCTCTTCCTTCATATCTATAATCCTCCTCCTCTTCCTCCTCCTTCTGCTCTTCTTCTCACTCATCCTCCGCTATCAATATTCCTTCTCCTTCTCCTCTATTTCCATCTGATACTCTGTTTTATGAATTCTCCTACTCCTCCTCTTCATCTTCTTCCAACACCTACTACGCCTTCTACTACTACTATTATTACTACGTTCTTTTTTCTTTTACGTCTTGGTCTATGACGCCGGTAGGCTTTCTTGGTGGGGCCTGGTGGACAGCCCCAGTCTGTAGTGGCGCAGGCGAGTGCTTTTAGGGGCGCCATCTTGCTTGGCTCAAGCTGGCCCCCGAAGCTCAGTTTTTATGCAATTTTCGAGAAAATCTTGAGTCCGTGTTGATAGATGGTTTTCAGGACAGCATGTGGGTAGTCTTAGTCCACTCGGCGGTGATTGAACAAGTGTTAATAGCACAATAACTGTGCTAGATCGGCGTCGCATGACCCTCCAACACAGCCCTAACAATTTATAGTATGCAACTAGGGGTCTAAAATGGAAAATGCTGAAAAGTAAAGATGGCGCCACTATAAACACTTGCCTGCGCCACAACGGGCTGGGGCCGACCATCATGCCCCACTATGAAGGCCTACCGGCGCCACAGGCCAAGACGTAAAAAAAAAAAAAAAAAAAAAAAAAAGCTGACTTTGTTTATAATGCCTTGTTGTAGGGTTCAGCAGGGCTAACAAATGGTATTATACAATGTCATGTCTACAATGCATGGTTAATCCAGGAAAACAACTTAAAGAGAACAACAAGAAGATGGACAATCTGTTGATCGGCGTCTGTGACGCCGATAAAAATTGCAAGCTTGTTTGTCGCGGCGGGCGGGACAGGAACCTGCACGCTGACCTCTCAAAACACCGCCTTCCCTCAACTACTACTACTATTTCTACTCCACCTTCAAACACTCACCCACGACAGTCACGGAGGAGATGGCGCCTATCATGGTCGAGAGCGCTATAGCGAAGGGGTTCATGGCTCGCCCCCCCATCAGGAACTCCCCGGCCGTGCTCTTGTTGTCCGCCTTCCGTGCATTGCGTCGGCTGATCCATCCTGCCACCACGCCCGTGCCCAGCGACAATACAAGGGCGATCGCAAACACTGCCCAGTCCCACCCCGTGAACTGCCCACTGCTGCCGCTGCCTCCACTGCCTTCACCCATGTTTATGTATGTCTGTGGTGGTGTGTGTGTGTGTGTGTGTGTGTGTGTGTGTTGGTTGATCAGGATGCTGGTCCGGGTTCAATTTATCTTTACTGGGTCACTATCAGTACGTTCTCTTAGCCTCCCTGTGTCTTTGAGAGTTTCAGCGTTTGTGGGTGCATGCATGTGAAGGTGTGGTAAAAAGGTTCACGTGTGTTGGTTGATGAAGAATCTGGTTCGAGTTAAATTCTTCCTCCCTGGGTCTCTGTAGTCTTGTTTTCTTTGCCTTAACCTCCTTACGTTCTTATGTTCTTATATGTTCGTGAAGGTGTGTCTGTGCTTATGGGTAAGTACGTTGGCGCAGCACAGATATTCGTATGTGTTGGTTGATGAAGATGCTGGTCATGGGTTCGATTTTTCTTGATTTGGTCTCTATAAGCTGTGTGTCTGTGAGTTTTTGTGCTTGTAGTTTATGGGTATGTACGATGGCGTGACACTATGTTCGTTGGTTGAAGATGCTAATCCTAGGTACGATTCTTCCTCACTGGGTTTCTGTCAGTGTATTTTCTTAGCCTTTGAATGTCTGTGAGTGTCTGTGTCCGTGTTTATGGGCAGAATGTTTCGTAATTGCTGTTTAGGCCACTGTCCGAGATTAGATTCTTCTTCATTGGGTTTCTATCAGCATGTCATGTGCGCCCTGTGATAACGAGAAAAGAATATATGAAGATACGAACGAAGGTGAAGGGATGGGACGTGTCATGTAATCGTTTACAATTCAGTGGGAAAACACTTATAAGCTACGAAGTTTATAATTCAAAAGATAGAAAAAAGGTAATGAAAACGTCAAAGAGATAAGCTGGTAGATGTGATCCTTCACAGATTAAAGGATAAAAAATGAGACAAAGTACATATATCAAAATTAAGAAAATGGGACCGAAAGCAAAGAGCCATTTTCCAATTTTCAATCTTCGAATTTCTAGGGAATGCAAATATAAACGTTGAGGCTTATCCTTATAGTATAAAATTTTTCAACCCGTGAATCATTTTGTTAAGTAGGATGATAGACTTGTGTAAAGATTTCACGAAGTAAGAAAAAAGGGAGGGTCGAAAAAAATAATTAGAAGTCATAAAAAAAGAAAATTTATGGAAGAAATTATAAAAAGGAAAAAAAAAATTAATAGAGGAAAAGCAGAACAAATAATTATAAAGAAGAAAATATCATGAAAACAAAACAAAACATGAAGGGTGAAGGAAAATGGCCCGACCTGAGAGGAGACGAGACGAGACGAGATGTAAATACGATGGCAGCTTGGTGATGAATGGTCGAGGTTAATGTGTGATGGAGATACGGTCAGGGGATGAAGGGGACTGGTACAATCGTGGGACACAAGTGATGACACACTGTCCACTGAGTTTCGTTCACCGGCCCCGACTTTAAAATATATACACCGCATGGAAGGAGGCTAATGTTCAGATATGTCACTACATATACACTCTCCATAATTTATTAGATATGAATTTGTCAGTTGTGCACAGTGATAACAAGTTTTAAATTCGCGGACGAAAATGTCTCTTTACATTTCGTTCAAATTTAGTCAGGGACAGATAAAGTTGTTTACAACGCTATTATGCATATGAATAAATGTTGTATCCATTCCTGCAACGTCCTCGCTAAGAAAATACGACGAAAACATTGATAACGTGCACAAAAATTCTGATATGGTCTAAAAATATATAATGATACCACCATTTAACTCTCGCTTGACAATGTTATGCAATGACGTCATCGACCATGCCAGGCGGGGCATTTAGGAAACTAGTCGGCTATTATGAATTGAGCTGAAATACAAAGCTATTATTTTGCATTTAAGAATATTAAACGATTTGTTTGCATTTATGAAACTAGGCTATTACTTTGCATTTACGAATACTAAGTTATTATTATGCATTTAAGAAAAGTAGGCTATTATTTTGCAGTAACTTTTTCTCTTAAGAGAAATTCATCTCTCTCTCTCTCTCTCTCTCTCTCTCTCTCTCTCTCCAGAACACACACTGGTGACCAAAGCCAAGCAAATATTTAGCTTATGTAATGCAAAAGTCTTATTACAGAGCGTGCACTAGTGGAAACAAGAGCATTCATAACATATTTTTCTTAAAGAAACAATCGTCGTCCAGTTGATGCTCACAGTTTCATAAGAAAAATCCTTAAATATATCTCTCTCACACCCACACCCACTCTTTGATTCGTGAGCACACCCACACACACACACACACACACATTATACGTCACATATAACTCGAATGTAGTTCTGCTGGATAGTTGCCGTCTTTCGCTAGCGGCGTCCGAAACATTTTGAAAACTGTCATCACTTGTCTCCCACGACTGTACAAGGAGAGGGGAGACAGGCTAAGGAGGGAGGAAAGGGGCGGGGGGTGATAAACAGAGAGGGTGGGTAGAAGGGACGAGGAGGAGTGGAGACTGATAAAGGAAAGGCTAACGGAAGGAAAGGAATGAGAGGGAAGAAAATAAAGGGGAGTATGGAAAGGGAAAAAAGATGAGCAAGAGGAAGAAAACGGAGGAGTAAGGGAAAATAAGGGTAAAACGAAAGGTAAGGAAAGGGAAAGAGGAAAAAGAAAGGTTAACGAAAAGGAGAGTAAGAGGGACGGGAAAAAGAGTATGGGAGGGAAAAGGGCAAAAGGAAGAAAACGGGAGAGGAAAGGAAGAAGAGGATAAAACAAAAGGTTAGGAAAGAGTAAGAGGGAAAGGAAAGGGAAGTAAGAAACGGAAGCAAACGGGGAAGAGGTTAAGGTGAAGGAAAGAGGAAGGTAAGAGAGAAGGAAAGAAGGGGTGAGAAAGAGATGAATGAAAGGGGAAAAAACGAACCTGCTGAGGGTAAGCAAGGGAATGAAAAATGTGGAAGGAGGACGGAAGGAAGGAATGGGAAAGGGGAGAAGGAATGGAAACGGTGACAGGAGAGGAAAGAAAAGGATAAAGAAAATGAAAAGTTAAAAGTTGGAAAGAAAAGAGTTTGGGCAGAGCATGGAAAGAGAACAGTAAGAAGATAAAAGAGTAAGAGAAAAGGAAAAAGGCAAAATGAAAGGAATAGAAGAAAAGGATGGAGGAAAGGAAGAGGGGGAAAGTAGAAGGTAGGGTAAGAGGGGCAGGTGGGGCTTTCTGGGAGCCATTTACACGGTCAATCAGGTAAGTATGATAACAAGAGATAACGGCTGTCAATATAAGTCACGGGGGAGAGGTGTCACCCGGGAAGGAAGGGGGAAGGAAAGGGATAAATATACGGCAAAGAAAGGGGGAAAGAAAAGGGGAAAGAAAAGGGAAAGAAAGGGATAACTAGACGGTTAAGAAAGGGGAAGGAGAGGAAAGAAGAAGAAGGGAAGGGAAGGGGAATGGAAGGGGAAGGAAAGGGAGAGTTAGACGATAAAGGAAGAGGGACGGTGGAAAAAAGGAAATACGAATGAGAAAATGGTGATGGAGGGGACAGGAATGGGAAAGGAAAAGAAGGAGAAGGTGGGGAAAGGAAAGACGAGTGAGAAAAAGGTGATAATGGGGGAGGGTGAAAGGGAGGGGAGTGTAAGGACAGAGGAAGAATAGGAAAAAGAAAAGAAAATACAGAAGGGGAAGATGAAGGAGAAGGCAGGTTGGTGAAAGGGGAACAGGTGAACCAGATGCTGTATATTCCTAAACTGTTGAGGGCAAGATGAAATTTAACACCACGCTTCATTTTGCGACAGTCGGTGAAGGGAAGAGATAACGAAACCATTGATCTATGGGAGTGACGGTGTAAAACTGCTCTCGGGGTTCTTGTGATAAGCGACTGTCTTATTGTGGGCGTTATATAGGCGTCCTTTGCGATAGCTGTTTGTGGTGGGTTATATATGGTCTCTCTCTCTCTCTCTCTCTCTCTCTCTCTCTCACACACACACACACACACACACACTTACACGCGCGCGCGCGCGCACACACACACACACACACACACACACTCACTGGTGACCTTTGATAACCATGGGATTTTATAAATTTTTTCCTCTACTGAACGTAAGGCAATAATTGAAAGAACAGACTTTCTTTGCATAATGTTCGAAGTTTTTTTTATTTCTTATTACGGTGTATAGGGAAAATAGTACATGTTACATTGTTTTCGCTTTTGTGTATTAATGATGAGTTTACAAAAATCTTTCACTATAAATACGGTATGTTTACATAATTTTCGTTTTATTATATCAATCATTATTTAGGTGTCTATAACTTTTCACTCTTAGTTTTTCACACGTATACATAAGTCTGTCTTCTGCTTCTGAGCATATTATATTATATGATTGCTATTTTTTTACGAGTAAAGAAGCATTTCAAGGGCAAAGAAACACAAAGAGCCAATCTGCAACACTTTAGATAAGATAGGACACGTTGGGAAATGTTATCAGTGTGTTGGAGAGGCGTCCTGATTCGCTCCCACTGAAGGACTTTAAACCTTAGCGAATAATAGATAGAAAATGAAAACCTTTGATTATTCACACAAATTTTTCTTCATCAAGTATTGGCTATGAGTTTTACCATTTCTTATATTACCTCCAAAATATTCTTTATGATGTATTTTTCTGGTATTTGACTTTCCTTTATCACCCCAATTTTTTTCTTCTTACGTAACTGCTATTTAAACCCTTTTCTTTGTCAACCCCCAAATTATAATTATCTTTATGTATTTGCTATAATTATTGAATCCTTTTCTTCATCTTTCCCGATTTTTTTTATTATAATGAATATGCTCTGATTTTAAAGGCTTTTCTTTATCGTCCCCCAAATTTTCTTTATTATTTATATGTGATGATTATTGAACCTTTTCATTGATCACTTTAAAGCTTCCCTATCAAGTATTTGTTCAGATTATGAAAGCCATTTCCCTTATCATCCAAAAGGGTTTCAGAGAGATAATGATGGCGATAAGCACTTGGCAATCCCCGCTGTGTTCTTTTATCTGTTTTATGAGTCATGGTCATATAATCGTCTCTCTCTCTCTCTCTGTTGCTACTGGAGTATTTGGCTTTCCATTTCCGCTCCTTAAAGGCGTGTTTGATAATGCTAATTAAAACGACTTTCTTTGATTCTCTTTCACCTTAAAATAATGATAATAGAAATGATATATATATATATATATATATATATATATATATATATATATATATATATATATATATATATATATATAAATATATATATATATATAGGACACCAACCTTCTGATCACCATCCTTTAATTTATTACAAGAAAAATAGGTAATTGTGTCTAAGGCTATGCCCATCATTTTTTCTTCCACCTCATTCTTACTTTCGTTTCCTGTTCACCTTTGCTCTGTTTCTCCTTAACGGTCCTTTTGTCTCCTTTCCCTTCGCTGTTCTTTCTGCAGTAAATGAAAAATAAAGAAAAGGTTAAACTGTATCATTTGGTGCTCTGCCTTATACAGTGATCGGTCCACCACACCTAATTCCGAGTCACCTGCAGAAATGAATTTGCTTCCAAGATAGTATACCTTTCCAAGTCTTCATACCTACGCCGCCTTGTTGAGTTACTTTCTTATCTTTTGCTATTTAGTACCTCAATATTTTTTTTCATCATTTACTATCTACTTGTTTTTTCTAGTCTTATTTTATCTTATCTATTGATTTTTTTATTCTTCATATCTATCAGGTAACAGCTTATCTATAGTTTCTTGATGTGTCTCCTCTTGCTGTGAAACCTCATGGTGGGTACAAAATTGAAAGATAAGAAGAAAATAACATGAATAAATCAATAGACAAAAGGTAATGGAAAGAGAAATGCTGGGTATAACATTGAGAGAGAAGCGAACATCATGGAGTAGAGACCAGACGATCACTGGAGACAATTTAATGACGGTTAAGAGTAAAATTAAAACACATTGACATACAACGTATGTTAACAGACGGACAACCCAAGTAGCAGAGGAGAAACCCAGAATCTGTAAGAGTCGGGGCAAAGAGAAAACCATGTGAAGAAAAGAAATTAGACTCATGGCAGGAGAGGTGAAGGTCATTGGGAAAGGGCGTTATCCTGCATTGGACTAATACTCGCTGCTGCTGTTGCTCACTGTATCGAAAGCTGCCCCGTTACTTTTACTTTCCAACTCCACCTCCGCCCCGCCCCGCTCCCTTCCCTCCCTCATCTGTTTCCCGCTCAAGGTCACGACTCCGCAGGTGTTCAGGTCACCGGGGGAAGTTACTTGTGCAGTTCTTGCGGCACCTGGCGTTCTCCTTGCCTGGTATGCGCTTTTCCTTGTCGCTGAAATCGGGTAACTTGGTGTGATGTGATTATGTGCGGGTAGTGTGTGTGTGTGTGTGTGTGTGTGTGTGTGTGTGTGTGTGTGTGTGTGTGTGTGTGTGTGTGTGTTTGCAATGATGCTGCGGTTCTTCTTTCTTTTTTATCTCAATTGAGAGATGGTGCGGTTTCCTTAATGACAAGTAAATATTATTCAGACATATAAAAAATGAAGTGATGTGCGGTGTTTGCTTTCTCTTAATGATACAAATAAATAATGACGAAAACAAAGTACAGTTAAATGACGTAAAATCAAACCACTATAAAGCGCTCCTCAACAATTTTATCGTACACGCCATTAATAATACCTTTAACTATATAATTATATTTCGTCTCGGTTCTTCTGTCTGCCCAGTCAATTTGTTAGGCTTGGACGTTGTATTGTTTCATATAATTTATATTAGTCCTTATGAATTATTCTTACATGACAACATACAATCAAAATATGCAGATTAACGTGTTGTTGAAAGTTGTATATATAAGTGTACGATGATCGTTTCTCTTTGGATTCATCTGTCAACTTGCTGAAGTAGAATTTTTCTGGTCATATTTTTCTCGTTTCTTGGTTGTCTTTTTTGCCACTGAAAACAGTATTAGTGCAAGTAAAGAATTATACTTTCATGTGTTATTCTTGTGTGTTTCCTTTGTCAGATCCGCGGGTCACCTTGACAAAAATGTAAGCACTACTATACAAGTAACGCGTATCATTTTCCTGCGTAGTGGTGGCCTCGAGTTTTATCCCACGTGTGTCATCGCAGTAGCTGTCAATGACGTGAAAGTTGATTCCACGTGACGGTCATACGCGGCGACGAGAGTAAAAAGCGAGACATGCACACGAGTAGCTACGACCTCTCACGGGTTTGCCTCACCTCGGAGGCTGCTCATAATGTGCGAGATAATTTTATGTATCGGTCATGCCTGGCGGAGTAAAGATCAAAGCGTGGATGCGAGCACAGCAAGACCACCTCCACGACTCAAGGCGACGTGCGGACGGAAATGTTGCAAGATCAGTGAGCTCGAGAAGAGGCGACACACCACCCGCAGGGACCCCCCGACGTCTTCCCCTCCCCCTTCACGGCCACGCCTCAGATAGTTTACTGTATGGCCATAACTTACAATTATGTTTGCAGTGTTAGCTGAACAGACCTACATGCAAACACATACGTCATAACATAATTTGTAAAAGATAATAACTTACTGAAACTTTTACCTCATTGTCTTTATATTAAACTACATACGTCATAACATAATTTATAAAAGATAATAACTCATTGAAACTTTTACCTAATTTTCTTTATATCAAACTACATACTGCATAACAAAATTTATAGAACATACCGTAATGACTCATTGAAACATTTACCTAATTTTCTTTGCATTCAACTAGTCTCTATATGTTGAATTAATGATAAATACATTTTGTATTTCTTAATGGAACAATACTCCCTGCCACTATCGTTTATGCACATATAGCACCTAATAGTACTTGTACAGTGGTACACATTACTTCATTTGTTGAGTAAGAAAAAAAGAACAATACAAAAGGGTCACGCTCCTTCAGGTTCTCACAATGATCGGGAACTTTATCAACGACAGACCAAACACTCGATGAACACTTGAGGATGGGCGCTAATATCTAAAGTGATTGCCAGTTGTTTAGGGTCTAAATTTGCATTATTTGGAAAGGCGACGGGTGCGCGGAGCCTTGATTAAAATTTACGTTTGACAAAGGGCACTAACAAAGGTGATTTAAATAAGTTCAGGGTATAACTCGTGGCAATGGGTTCAAATCAGATAAGTGTAAGCTTAATAAGGGCATAAACAAGGAGTTACTATTAGAGTGGTAGCTGAGTTGAACAGACTTTGCAACCATGAGGTGTCTGAGTGTTGATATGATAGATACCTTCCATAAAAGGTTAAGTGAATTCATGGATAAGTTTACCAGGAGCTGTTATGTGTAGGCCGAATGACCTCATGCAGACTCCGTATGGTCTTATGTTCTTGTGTTTCCACACTACTTCATGTTCAGAAGTGGGATTCATTTTCTTGATTAAAAGTTACCCATCTAGGCTCACGGTTGACGTCAAAGAATAATCGGAGCACGGATAAAATTTCCACTGGACAAAACACCCACGGGACAAAACCTGCATGTACAAAAAACCCAAAGACAATACTTCCGTAGTTAAAGCATAAGACAGACAACGAGCTGAAGCAGCCATGAGTGATGCAGTGAGGTGAGGCCTGCACGCTTCACATTCACAGCCTTTTTATGAGGCCGAGAGCAGGTTTCATGGCTACCAGTGGCTTGGCGAGTGGCATCTTACCGAGCTGCAGCCTCCGCTTGGCACTCGTCTCAGCCTCCCCCACTGCCCCCCGCCTGCAATGCTTCGCGACATTTAGGAAACTGGTAAGTCGGTCAGGTCACCTCCACGCCCAGTCGCTGCGGCAGAGCGCAGCGCTGCGAGGGGTCTGACCCCTCAGTCCCCGCCCGTCCTCTAGCCTGCGCGCAAGCAAGCATGAAGCCGTCCTGGGTACGTGGCCGTGCCGTGCTGACACGACGACGAGGGACCAAAAGACGAACCGGACACCCATACACAGAAACGGACTAAAACATGCCGGAATTAACATATTAATTGGGAAGAGTGACTGAAACCCATCCGATAACCTGTCAACAGAGACGAGGGACTGAAACAGGCGCCTGGGAATGTAGGAACCAGAATGAATGACTGTGACACGAGTTTGTGAAACTGTTAACAGAGATAAGTGGTTGTAACATGCTTCAGGACCCTGTTGACAGATAAATGACTAAAACACGGGTCAGTAACCTGTTAACGGAGACAAGCGACAGAAACATAAAAAAAGGAACTGATACAAGCGCCTGGGATCAGACGAGTGAGTGAAACACGAGACTGGGAGCTTGCTGAAGGGAAGGAATAACTGAAACATGCATCTTGAAACTTATGACGGCAACAGTGACTGCAACGCGCATGAGAACCTGTTAACAGACTAATGACTGAAACGGACTGAAACACGGGTATGGGAACATTTCAACAGACTTCTTAGTGACTGAAACTGACCGAAAGTCGCGCCTGGGAACTGTTGTGTCGTCTTTATCAGTGACCAAAGCGCCGCCTCAACACCTATCGCCTGTAGTGAAGGATATCCTCAAAGGATGACAGTCGAGGGTCCTGCCACGTGCGAGGACTCAGTGTCCGTCTCAAGAAGAAGACCCACCCCTGGGAGTCCCCGTGTCCCCGTGCTGTGTTGTGATGTGATGGTGATGCGTGTGTAGTGGTGACTATGGAGTTGGTGATAGTGATGTGGTGACATGCTTCGTCTACTCGATTAATCATGTTCCTGTCAACGGTATGCATTAAGTTTAAAAATACAGCCCGTGCGTTTTGGTGGTGACTCATTTAGATGTTATCAACTCACTTTGAGAAAAGAATGGACACGAAAGAACAAAAGTTTACCAAAAGAAGATATAAAAATGATCTCAAAATAAAGAAATCAGAAATATACCCCATATGAATGATCCGATTTCTTTTGGTACGGTGAAGACGCTTAAGAAGAGGTAAACGAAAGGAATACAAAAAAGGTCATCTCAATTAGCTGCTCCTAAAAAAAAAAAAAAAAAAAGAAAACGAGATGAAAAAAAAGAAAAAAAACTGAAAAAAAGAATGTCTCATTTGGTGATGTGGCCACAATGTGTCATCTATTTATGGTTCGCGTTCTGTTAATAATTAAGTGTTGATACTGAAAGCCGAGTCAAAGAGTGAAATGTACACCCCAACAAACCACCATAAGCGAGGAAAGCTGTTTTTGTCTGTCTGAAAAGGAAAAGAATGCAGATACATAGATAGAGAGAAAAATACTAGATAGAAAGGTAAAGATAAATAGGCAGATAGATAGATAGATAGATAGATAGAGAGAGAGAGAGAGAGAGAGAGAGAGAGAGAGAGAGAGAGAGAGAGAGAGAGAGAGAGAGAGAGAGAGAGAGAGAGAGAGAGAGAGAGAGAGAGAGAGAGAGAGAGAGAGAGAGAGAGAGAGAGAGAGAGAGAGAGAGAGAGAGAGAGAGAGAGAGAGAGAGAGAGAGAGAGAGAGAGAGAGAGAGGAATGAAAAAACACACCCACTAACTGTCTTTCACACACACACACACACACACACACACAAAAAAAAAAAAAAAAAAAAAAAACCTGGCACATGTTACCTTTCTAGCAGGACTTATTCACCTGTCGACGATATTTTTTGTACCTGCGTCATATTTTTTTCCCCACATCATTCTCACCTCTCTTTGACGTGATTCCTTACTATCTCTGCCTGTGTGCCTGCCTCTAAAGGAACTCTATAAGGTCTGGTGTAGCACTATCCTCTCACGATATATTTTTTTTCCGCAGCAAAGTATGTGATTTAATTTATTACTATTATTGATTTTTTATTGTTTTCACTTCTTATATATGATTGATTGCTGCGTGAGCGTGTGTGTGTGTGTGCCTGTATGTGTGTGTGTGTGTGTGTGTGTGTGTGTGTGTGTGTGTGTGTGTGTGTGTGTGTGTGTGTGTGTGTAGTTTTCTTAATGTGATACTTTAGTTTAACAGTATCGAGACTAGTTCTGAATGAGCTTTTTACTGCGATATGCTCCGAGTTTTGCCCGGCGTAGCAAGGAAGTCTGATCTCTTTTTCTGACGTCCATCTGTTTTTCTCCATCTGTTTTTCATGCCTTTACACACCCCTTAAAGTTATCATTCTCTTGCGCGTGATTTGTTACCGAATCTGTGTCGAGTTAGGTATAGTACTTTTTCTCAAGTTGTTTTCCTGATGAAGGGCAGATCGTACCAGTGGCAGTGCCTTGGCAGCGATGAATTATAGACGGAAAATGGCAAGGTTGGATTCAGAACAGTTTTCCCACGAACTTTCACTGAGAAGAAATGAAAATGAGCGGGCGTGTTCGTGATTAGGGTGTTGTTATGATATCAGAGTCTTTGTTTTCTGTTATTAGTGAAATTATAATTATTTTACCACTTTCCTGCTACAATTATTATCATCATTATTATTGGTGTTACTGTTATTGTTTTTTTCATCATTACTATCATTATTATCCACGTGTCTCAAAAAGTTTAGGAAATTAATTTTTGTATGGCATGCATGTATGTGTGTGTGTGTGTGTGTGTGTGTGTGTGTGTGTGTGTGTGTGTGTGTGTGTGTGTGTGTGTGTGTGCCGTCACGTTAGGCCAGTCAATGTCCCCGCAAGCCACGTTACCTGAGACAGGCAGGTGAGGCGTTGCATCGGGTCAGGTAATGAATATAAGCAGAACAGGTTTAGGCGTCTACCTCACACACACACACACACACACACACACAACACGTTAGACGAAATCACGGTGACACAACATGCTCTTCAATGATTGGTCTTTCACGCTTTTCATTGCTTCTCTCTCTCTCACCAGTTTCCTGTTCTCTCGCTCACTTTCGCTTTCTCACACCATTTACAGCTAACTTTCCCTCATTCTTGTTGTCAACCTTTGCTTTTCCTCCCATAATATGTGTGTGTGTGTGTGTGTGTGTGTGTGTGTGTGTGTGTGTGTGTGTGTGTGTGTACGTGCGAGCAGGAAAAACTTACACACACACACACACACACACACACACACACACACACACACACACACACACACACGCACACACCATCATTATTATCATTACACCAAACCACCACCACCACACCACCATCATTACAAAAACCATCACCACCCCCACCATCACCACAAACATCACCTTCCATAACTGAACTCCACTATCTGTGCCAGTTTTTCTCAGCAGAGGTCACTCGCTCACTTTTTCTGCCCCTGGTCGGAAGCTGTTGGCCTGGATCAATGGGGACTAATGTATATAGGCCTGTCGCGGGGCGGTGAGGCGAGGGATGTGGGGCAAGGTGACCACTGATTGATTTGACTCTTATTCAAATACAATCTCTTATATCCCCTTAGTATAATAGGTGGACAGGTGTGTTTGTATAAGTGAGATGAGGGTATTGCAAAATGGGAAGGTGTGGGTATATGGGTAAGCCAAACGAATATGTTGTATAAGAGGGCGTGTAAGTATGCCAATGAAAGTGATTAATGGAAGTGTATATATGTGTTTGTGAAGTGAAGATGATGCTATGTGTATGTGTGTGTATGTGTATGTATGAAATTTATATGTTGTTAGTAGACGTGCGTGTATATGTATTTGGTTATTGGTTTGGTAAGATAATAAGGTGTGTGTGTATGTGAAGTGAAGATGATGTTATGTGTACGTATGTGTATGTATGTGTGGGCGAGGTGAGGGTGTTATCAGTGGACGTGCGTGTACATTATGTGAAGTGAAGGTAATTTTACTTTGGCCACGGATGCTGTGCTAATCTAATGCCACGGGGGTCCTCAAAGTAAAGGTCGCGCCTTACTAGTAGTTCACCAGGTCAATACTTCTTCGCAAACAGATTACCGAATACCAGACGGAGAGAGGCACACAACTTTAGTGCTGCCAAAAGGCTTAAAAATAGGTCACTCTTCTATGTCCATTACTCTTCCTACCACGTACTTACTCCTCTTCTCTTCTCTGCCCTTTTGCTTTCTTTGTTTCCTTTCTATTTTTCTTCTTTTCTCTTTTCTTTTCATCTCTTATGTTGTTCTGCTCTGTTCTCTTTTCCTTTCCTGTCCCTTCATCTTCTTTCTTTTAATTCCTTTTCATTTTTTCTTTACTTCTTTTCTCTTCTCTTGGGGCGTCTGTGTGTACCACGTCATTCTTCTTTGTTCTTTCTCTTCATTGCACAGGAAAAAAAAAGTACTCCAACCTACAGCTTTTTCCAATCAGTCTCGACGCGCTGTTTTCCCTCTTCAGAATGTCAAGACGAAGAGACGGATGGGAAAAGAAAGAACGTAGCGAGAGAGAAGAGTGACTTATCGAGGTTATGCTATGATTTACGGGTGAAAAATAATGCCCAGTAAACAAATCAGTGTGAGAATGAAAAAGGAAAGAGGTTGGAGAGAGAGATGAAGAGAAAAAAATGGCTTAATAAAAAAATATCGAGAAATAATCATGTGTGAGCACTAAGAGGAAAAACTAAATAACACTAGACTGCAGGGTAAGGGAAAAAATGGAGTGATCAAGTAAATAAAAACAGTAAAGGTCATTGGTTAGGTAAAAAAATAGTATGGTGTGTGTGTGTGTGTGTGTGTGTGTGTGTGTGTGTGTGTGTGTGTGTGTGGAGAGAGAGAGAGAGAGAGAGAGAGAGAGAGAGAGAGAGAGAGAGAGAGAGAGAGAGAGAGAGAGAGAGAGAGAGAGAGAGAGAGAGAGAGAGAGAGAGAGAGAGAGAGAGAGAGAGAGAGAGAGAGAGAGAGAGAGAGAGAGAGAGAGAGAGAGAGAGAGAGAGAGACTCGTGGTGGAGCAGTGACACGAGTGTAGTGTGCAGTGCGCTCACATATATTCTGTATTGTATGTTTTTTAAATTTTTTTATAGTATATATATATTTATTTTATAGTTTATGTAGTTATTTTTTTATATAGATTTTATTCTGCCCTTTGAATAGGCAGCACACGACAGTGCACCTTTGGGTATGTAAATATTATACATGTGCCTATGTTTAAATAAAAAAAAATAAAGAGAGAGAGAGAGAGAGAGAGAGAGAGAGAGAGAGAGAGAGAGAGAGAGAGAGAGAGAGAGAGAGAGAGAGAGAGAGAGAGAGAGAGAGAGAGAGAGAGAGAGAGAGAGAGAGAGAGAGAGAGAGAGAGAGAGAGAGAGAGAGAGAGAGAGAGAGAGAGAAAAAAAATCGCTAAATAACACTGAACAGCTGAGTGACCATAATAAAAGCAAGTTCAGAATAAATTAAAAAAAGCTGATTTGGCTAAAAATAATCTTAAAAAAAAGAAAAAGTAAACATTATGGAGGCTAAAAGCAGTCATAAATTAATACAAGGCGACTTAGAGAAAGATAAGAAAATAGCGGGGTTAATTAAGTTGTAAAATATAAGAGCAGAAATATTCATAACAATACAAGCACACAAGACCATAAGGGGTCAGCAAGAGTCCGGTCATGTCTCATACACGGGTAGTTCTTGTTAACCTAAAACGACCTATCCACGAATCTAGTTGAAGTCTGAAAAACAACGTTAATTTGGAAAGGTGCGGGTCATATGCTATTCGGATTAATGAATTTTTTTACTGTGCATACATAAACCAGAGAGGTGTAGAACGTTAGTGGAAAGTCTTTGCATTGTAGTAGAGCAGTAATGAATGAAGATAATGATGGTGATATTTTCTTTTTAAGAGGAAAAAGTAGCAGGCATTTTTATTCTTCGCAAGATTTGTATAACCTTCAATATTTGTCTCCGAAATCGTTAAAGCAGGCGTGAATGTTATGTAACTAAACCCTGGATTCTCAAAAGCTTCAGGTCTCACGGCAACTACTTCCAAAGGCCATTATGAAGGTTAGTTGATTCCTCATGAGTGTTTTCCACGTTCATAGGGCATAAACCTTGCCACAATACTCTTCTTCATCTTCGTCTTATTATGTAACTAAACTCCGGATTATCAAACGCTTCAGGCGCTCACGTCAACTATTTTCAAAGGTCACAAAGAAGGTTAGTTGATTCGTCATGAGTGTTTTCCACGTTCATGGTGGAAAGTTTTGTCAAACTGCCTCTTCATGTTTCTCTTGAAAGCTTTAACCTATTTTCATAATGGATCGCTGTTTTGGGGATTGCGACTCGTTGCTTAAGATCTAATACCTTTCCTGGGACTTGAACCGCCTTACCCTGGCTTTTCACTTCCATGGCTTGACCCTTTAACCCATTTGACCACCACACCTAACCTTGTCAAACTACCACTAAGGTCATATAGTCACCCAATAAAGCCTCAATCACAATTTCTAAGAGAGGTTTATCAAAGAGGTATGATGAGAGGACGAAATGTGGAAGAATTTGACCCTAAATTTGACCTTTTCATGCGTTTTCCTCTAATCTCTTTTACAGGAGGGGCATCTTGGTGGTGACTTAGGGGCATATTCTTGAACATTTCCTCGCCCAAGCACACATATTTGACAAGGCTTTCGTAGGAGCTTTGGACATTTGCGGGGGGAGGTCCAATGACCCCGGTGGCAGTTTGCCCCTACTTCTGTACACTCATTAGTACCCGACTGATACCTTCTTTGACTTTTGGAAATAGTTGATGTGAGAGGAGGAAGCGTCTGATAGTACCGACCTTATTTTCCTTTTACGTCTTTGTTTTGCCTTCTTTAGCGATAAAAAAAGTCGAGTGTGTTATGAAAACGATGACCTAATGTGAAAGAAGACGTTGGTGAGGAAACAATGTGTGTGTGTGTGTGTGTGTGTGTGTGTGTGTGTGTGTGTGTGTGTAATAAGACGGGAAATGATGCAAGTCACTGTGTAATCTCTCTCTCTCTCTCTCTCTCTCTCTCTCTCTCTCTCTCTCTCTCTCTCTCTCTTGCTCCATACCTCCCTCAGGTAATCAGAGCATCTTTCCCATCTTCCCTCTCTTCTTCCTCTTCCTCCCTCTCTTCTTCTTGCCCTTTCTCCCATCCTCCATTACTGAGTGGAGTAAAAAGTGCAGTGCGAGAATGTAAATTCAAATGACGGTGGAAGAGGAGGAGGAGGAGGAGGAGGAGGAGGAGGAGGAGGAGAATGATGGTGATGGTGATGATGATAATAATGATAATGATGGTGATGGTGATGGCTATGATGATGATGATGAGGAGGAGGAAGAAGATAAGGAGAAGAGACAACAACCAGGAGGAGAAAGACAAGCAAGATGAGAAGCTGAGGATAAGAGTTAGAAAAGGAGAAAGAAGAGAAAGCAAATACTAAGACAGATGGAGAAAGTGAAGCAAGAGGAGAAGGAAAACGAGTCTAAGGAGGCAAAAGTGAAGGTGAAGGAAAAGGAGGAGAAAGAGTTTAGGAGATGGACAAGTAAGAGAGAGAGGAGAGGAGGGAGAAGAAGGAATTGGAGAAGGGGGTTGAGGAGGGGAGGAGGTTGAGGCCGCGGAGGAGGGGAAAAGATGCAGGTAGGCAAAAACTGAACACAACATTGGGGTCGCCAGCTGACTGCCACGCCCCCTGTCCAGGCGAGGTGACCTACAGCATGGCACGCACACACACACACACACACACACACACACACACACACACACACACACACACACACACACACACACACACACATACAGTAGTAGATTAATTTCCCTTACATTTAAATCTATGCAAATACCAAATATTGATTGATTAGTTTCTTCAGGTGTCATTTTTTACCTAAGCTGAGTCCATATAATAAAGTTAGGCTGGATTAGCTTAGACTGTGCATGGTGAAACATCAGCGTTGACCCGTGTATTAATGATCATGGTTTATTGGTTATTGTCATCATTATGTTGCGCTGTCTAACAATGAAAAGAGTGGAAGGTAAAGTTGGGTCCAGTTAGGTTTGGTTACGTTAGTTAAAAAGAGCCGAGATGAGGAGAAGTTGGCCCAGGGTTCGAGTCTACACAATGAAGGTTAATTGGTTAGGTAAGGTCAGGTAAAGTTAGATAAGATTAACTGGGCTCTAACTGTTAATCTTGCGTTATCTAAGGTAAAGGTGTGCGGTTGAGGTATGCGGGAGGCGTGGCCTGGTGTCGGTTTCGTGACTTGCTTGTTCTAATTAACACATATTAGGAATGCGATAAAAGAAATGATGATTACACGAATTCATCAGCATAATTAAAAACGACGACTTTGAAAAAAAAATCAACCGTAAAACAACGACAACAATAATAATAATAATAATAATAACAATAATAATAATAATAATAACAATGATAATATAAATAATTATAATAATAATAGTAATAATAATAATAATAATAATAATAATAATAATAATAATAATAATAATAATAATAATGATAACAGTAAAAATAATAATAATAACAATGATAATATAAATAATAATAATAATAATAATAATAATAATAATAATAATAATAATAAAAATAAAAGTAGATAAGAAAAGAACATATGCAATATGAGATATGAAAAACTTGACTAACACAACGAACACGCAACTTTAACTGCTCTCTCTCTCTCTCTCTCTCTCTCTCTCTCTCTCTCTCTCTCTCTCACCTGAGGTCAAGGTAGTTCAGCAGGGACATGTCTAAACACCTGGACAGACAGATGGATAGATAGATAGTTAGAGGTAAGGAGTAGGGGGTGGGAGGCTAGGAGTGAAAGTGAGAACGATATAGGAAGGTAGGAAGGGAGGGTAAGAGAGTGATAGAAGAGGAAAGAAAGCCAGGAGAAAGGAGAGGGAAGAGGCGAAAAGGAGAGGAGGAGGAGGATGGAAGCTTGTTGGGGAGGGAGGGAGGGAGGGAGGAAAGGAGTGAGGGAGAAAAGGTAAGAGCACACCGTCACCTTAATAACCTTGACGGGAGGAGGAGGAAGAGGAGGAGGAGGAGGAGGAGGATGGGAGGGAAGTAGGGAGAGAGGTAAATGACTGGACACAACAACATCCACCACCACCACCACCACGTTTGTAACCTTGGTGGAGCGTTAGGACTGAAGGAGAGGAGGGAGAGGAGAAGGAGGAGGAGGAGAAGGAGGACGAGGAGAGAAACGGGAGGCGGGGAGGTAAATAAGTTCTCGCAATGCATAAGATTTGTTGCCCTCTCCCCCTTTACTCTCCTCCCTCCCCCTTCCCCCTTAGGTCACCTGTTAAAGAGGTCACCAAGTCGTCCAGGTAATGCAAGTGACCCCTTAGGCCCCTTTCCCCCCTTCGAACTCTCTCTCACCTGGCCACTTTTTTTTCTGTTTTCCTTCCTTCCCTCTTACCTTCCTCTCTTTTACCCTCCCTCCCTTCCTTCCTTTCTCCCTCTGAATATTCCTTCCTCTTATCTTTCTTTTTCCATCTTTCTTTTGGGTTTTCTTCCCTTTCACCTTCCATGCCTCCCATCCTCTCTCTTTTACCCTCCCTCCCTTGCTTCCTTTCTCCCTCTTATGCCTCCTTTCTCTTACCTTCCCTTTCCCCTTTTCCTTTCAGCTTCCTTCCTTTTCTTCCTATCTGTAGTCTTTCCCTTATCTCTTTCTTCCTCCTTTACCTTCCTAAGCTCTTCCCTCTTCTTTATCCAATCCTCTTTCTCCTCCTTCTTCTCCCTTGTCATGAATTTTTGTTTTCAACCATTTTCCTCCTACTATCCCGTTTTCTTTCTTTCTTACCCCTCTACTTTCCTAACTTCTTTTTTCTCTATTTTTTCCCATTCATTATCTTCTACTTCTTCACCTTTTCCTGACCACTCATTTCCAGCCCATTCCCTCCTAATACTCTTTTTTTTCTCTTTTTCCTGTTTCTTTACTTTTCTAAATTCCTCCCTCTCATTTAGTTTTCCTTATCAGTTATTCTCTTCTAATTCTTCTCCTCCTCCTTCTCCCTACTCCTTGTTTCCAAATCCCTTCCTTCCTAAGACTTCCCTTTTTCTCTCTCTAACTCTCTTACTTTCCTAAATTCTTCCCTCCTCTTTATCTTTATACTAATCATCCTCTTCTACTTATTTTACTAACCAACCTTTCCTTTCTAACATTCTTCCCTCATCTCTTTTTTTTCTTATTCCTTTATTTTCCGAATTTCTTAACTCCTTTTAGCAATCCTCTTCTACTTCTCCTTTTACTGACCAACTCTTTCCCTCCTTAAACTTTCCCTTACCTCTTTTTCTTACTCCATTACTTTCCTAATTTATTCACTCCCTTGAGCAATCTTCTACTACTTCTTCTAACGTTTCTTCATCCCTTCGTCTCCCCGTCCCACCTGTCATGCCCTTTTGCCCACTCCTGTTTTCCCGTGCAGCCCCTTCTACCTGTTCTCCTACGTTGTCAACACCTTGTGCAATGTGCTAACAAGACTCGGAGGCGGCTGTCGTAATATGACATGTCACTCTCTCGTACAGGCTTGGGTCCGTCCAATACTCAGAAATGTGATAAGAAAATACGAGGTTGTGATGAAATAATGTTGATATTTTTACCCTCTCTCTCTCTCTCTCTCTCTCTCTCTCTCTCTCTCTCTCTCTCGTCATAAAAAAAGTAACCACACATTAGATACACACCGATCCCTTCCAACTTCATCTGCTACATCAAAGGTTAAAAGTACAAAGAAGCAGAGATAGAGACGATTAACTGACTTGACCGGGCAATAATAATGTGAGAGAAACCAGTTGTGTGTGTGTGTGTGTGTGTGTGTGTGTGTGTGTGTGTGTGTGTGTGTGTGTGTGTGTGTGTGTGTGTGTGTGTGTGTGTTTGCCCACTCTTTATTTTTTTCGTTTATTTCCTTCCATTTAACCCCCCCTCTTTTCCTCCTACATTCATTCTTTCTCTCTGTTTTCTTCTACTTCTAATCTTCACTTGCTCAGCCCCCCCACACTCTCTCTCTCTCATCACATAGGTAAAGTTTATCAATTAATTATAACTCGGAATGCAGCTTCGAGTCTAAATAAGCAGCCAAGCATGAAGGAACTCAATAAAAAAAGTATCACTGTAAAAAATCAGACCGCTAGACCACAAACCGGACCCTTTATTATCTCTATGTATGTATATTATTATGTCTAACCGGTAAACACACACACACACACACACACACACACACACACACACACACACACACACACACACACACACACACACACACACACACACACACACACACACACATCTAATTCAGTTGAAAAGAAACAAAACAACCATCTTAGTGAACGTTATCCCCGGATGGAAGAACAAAATAACTGAAGAAAGAGTATTGGACTAAAAAAGTGAATCAAACAAAAGACAAAATAGAAAAATGCCAGCAAGATCTGGTACTCCCAAGCAGTCACTCATTAATCAGTGGCCTAAAATAATGTTGCCTGACCTCGCTGATAAGACGAGAGCAATGCATACACTCAACATGCCCAGGGAATCACTTTCTACACATCGTTGCATTAAGACATTACAAAGCCCCTAAATATCCAAAGAAAAGAATATGAACTATCTATACCATATGACATTACCTGAAGAAGAAAAAAGACTAATTATCCGACTAGAAACTCAACTGATACGATAACTATTAATCAAGCTATTAACTTGATTAATAATCCGGTTATGTACTCGTAAAAAGAAAAAAGACACGCATTTAATTATACCATTTGACATTAGCTGCAGAAGTAAAGGATAAACATAATCCTACTAATATTCTGATTAATAACCTAACTAGTAAACAAACTAACAACCAAACTAAAAAAAAGAAAGAGTGCATTTAACCATACGACTTTTAACACTACCTGGAGTAGAAGAAAAACACACCTATTGCAACACTTCCAAATAATTGAATCATTCAGTAACATCTAAGACGACAAACTTAGACCTATTGCCTGACATTAACCAAGGAAGAGAAAAAATCTAAGCAGCCCACAGCACAGGTCAGCCACTTGCTGTGTCGAAACATAAAAACACCTGCAAAATAACCTAATAATGATAAAAAAGAAGAAAATTTACCATATTATTTGACGCTATTTAGAAAAGGGGAGAAGGAGAGTATTAACCGGTCACTTTTCTACGTCTTGGTGGATTAACACTCTACATAACATTAAAAAAATAGGTTAATATTGCAATGAAGAATGAGAGAATACATTTAACCGTACGATTTGACGTTATCTAGAGAAGGGAAGTACATGTCAGCCATTTCCTTTATCTTGATGCATTAACACTCAACACAACGTTAAAAATATACTGATTATCCAACGAAGAAGAATAAGAGAATACATTTAATCATATTATTTGACGCTATTTGGAGAAGGGGAGTACGGGTCAGCCACTTTCTCTCTTGATGCATAGACACTCAAGTCTACAAAGCAAAACAAAATATTGATAATCCAACGAAGAAGAACAAGAGAACTTTTAACATAATATTTGACGTTATCTAGAGAAGGGGAGTACATATAAGCCACTTTTTCTCTTGATGCACAAACACTCTACATGAAGTTTAAAGAATAGATTAACAATGCAATGAAGAATGGGAGGATACACTGAAGCATATCATTTAAAGCTATCTAGAGAAGGGGAAATATTACGAACTCAATTAGCAGTACCGGTTAGTTACATACTTTCTACGCTATAACACACACACACACACACACACACACACACACACACACACACACATACACACACTCACGCACACACACACACACACACACACACACACACACACACACACAATACATAAGATCGCACATTTTAGCCATATTATACTTGTTATCATCATTCTAGAGAGGAAGAAAAAAATAATGACCGGTTTTCTGCGCAGCGCCTGTCAGCAACTTTCTAGAGGCCGGTTGTGCGGGTCAGCAAAGATCGCCTGCCTAATGAATTACTGAATGGCCGGGTCATGAAGGGCGTGGCTCTCTCGGTAGTGTGTCACCAGCGCCGCGGACAGCCAGAGGAGGAGGATGAAGAGAGGTGGAAGACGAGAAGGAGAGAGGACTAGAGGAGAGAAGGAAAGAGGAGATGGACTGACAGCGATAGATGGCAGAAGGAGAAGGAGGAGGAGGAGGAAGAGGAGGTAGAGGTGGAGAAGATGGAGGAGGAGGAGAGTAAAGACAGGTCGACTATAGACAAGAGAAGACAGAAAAGACGAACCGAGTACACAAACACTATACACCACCACCACCTTAACCACCAATAAGAACAACAACGACACCAACAACACTACTAACCATACTATCAACAATAACAATAACAAAAACACCAAAACCAACACTACTACCACAATCACCAACAACAACATTCAACACTAACAACAACCCCCCCCTTCATCACTTTCCCGTGCCTTCTTCAGGAGCGGCTGCTGTGGGCGGCCACCCTGCTGGCGGCGGCGGGAGCGGTGGTGGCGACGCCCGATGATGATGATGACCTGCCCGCCCTGCCTCCCTACCACATCCACGCGGACCACCAGCACCCGGGCCACGACGATTCCGCGGAGCCCGAGCACGACCACAACACCTCAGCCGGCCACGTTAGGTCCTCCGAGGCCTCCTTTGAGTACTCCCTTACGCCCTTCAACCATTCCTTCGGTACCGCTGCAGGAGGAAAAGAAGGACAAGGAGACATAGGAGCTGGAGCAGATGAAACCGCCGGAGGAGTTTCAAAACTGCGAAGAAGACCCGGGCTGTCGCATTCCGTTCCGGAGTTCAGGGCCTTCGACAGATACTCTTACTTTATCGGTAACTCTAAGGAGACGGAGGACTTTGAAGACTTCAGGAGCGCGCCGACCTCTGAAGAAAACGACCCCTTCTCAAGATACTACAACAAGCTTCCCTTCTCAAGACCACAGGGCTCCGAAGTGGAAAAGGAGGAGGAGGAGGAGGAGGATGAGGATGAGGAGGAGGAAGAGAGGGAAAAGACAGTGGGAAGGATATCATCATCAAGATACTCTCACAGGACTCCTTCTTCGGGACGCTGGGATCCTCAGAAGACAATAAGAAATCAAGAGAGACAAGGGCGTAGACACTTTGGGTTATCCTCCCGTGGGAACAAGGAGGCGAGTGACGATGAGAACACGGCTGAGGAGGAGATGGACGATGAAGAGGAAAAAGAGGAAGAAGAGGAAGAAGAGGAAGAGGATGAAGAGGAGGATGATGATGATGACGAAGATGATGAAGATTCCTCATCATCAGAAGAGGACGAAGAGGATAGTGAAGACGAGGATCCATTCTCAAAATACTTTAACAAACTTCCATTTTCAAAAACGAACGAAGATAATGAGGAGGAAGAAGACTCGTCCTCCTCCTCGGAAGAAGATGGAGGTTCCTTCACCGGCTACTCTTACCCATCACCATCCTTAAGACGACAAGAGGGAGGGGGGGAGGATAAAGGGGAAGAGGGAGCTTCAATCACTCCCTCTCGTGGGCCCAAGAAAGGGGAGGCTCTTGATCTGCGCGGCTGGACGGAGGACGAAGAAGAGGAGCACGAGATCTCTTTGTTGGACTTCTTCAAAATACCGACCACGACGCAGAGGAGCAGGACCAAGGAGGAAGGGATGGAGGAGGAGGAGGAGGAAGAGGCGGAGGAGGAGGAGGAGGAAGAAGTGAAGGGAGTAGAGGAGGACCAAGAGGGGGATGAAGAACAAGAAAATGAAGGCCAAGAAGAGGAAGAGGAAGGCCAAGAGGAAAAAGAAGGAGAAGAAGAGGAAGAAGAAGGAGGAGAAGAAGAAGAAGAAGAAGGAGAAGAAAAAGGAGAAGGAGAAGAAAAAGGAGAAGGAGGAGAAGAAGAAGAAGAAGAAGAAGAAGAAGAAGAAGAAGAAGAAGAAGAAGAAAAAGACGAGGAAGAAGAGTCTGATGAGGACTCTTCCTCCTCAGAAGAAGACGAGGAGGAGGAGGAGGAGGAGGAGGAGGAGGAGGAAGAGGAGGAGGAGGAGGAAGAGGAAGAGGAAGAGGAAGAGGAGGAGGAGGAGGAGGAGACAACTGAGTCTTCCTTATTGGACTTCTTTAAGATCCCAACAGCCACCCAGAGGAATAAGGTAGTGAAAGAGAAGGAGGAGGAGGAGGAGGAGGAGGAGGAGGAGGAGGAAGAGGAGTAGGAGGAGGAGGAGGAGGAGGAGGAGGAGGAGGAGGAGGAGGAGGAGGAGGAGGAGACAACTGAGTCTTCCTTATTGGACTTCTTTAAGATCCCAACAGCCACCCAGAGGAATAAGGTAGTGAAAGAGAAGGAGGAGGAGGAGGTGGAGGAGGAGGAGAAGGAGGAGGAAGAGGAGGAGGAGGAGGAGGAGGAGAAGGAGAAGGAGGAGAAGGAGGAGAAGGAGAAGGAGGAGGAGGAGGAGGAGGAAGAGGAGAAGGAGGAGGAGGAGGAGACAACTGAGTCTTCCTTATCGGACTTCTTTAAGATCCCAACAGCCACCCAGAGGAATAAGGTCGTGAAAGAGAAGGAGGAGGAGGAGGTGGAGGAGGAGGAGGAGGAGGAGGTGGAGGAAGAGGAGGAGGAGGAGGAGGAGGAGGAGGAGGAGGAGGAGGAGGAGGAGGAGGAGAAGGAGAAGGAGAAGGAGAAGGAGGAGGAGGAGGAGGAGGAGGAGGAGGAGACAACTGAGTCTTCCTTATTAGACTTCTTTAAGATCCCAACAGCCACCCAGAGGAATAAGGTAGTGAAAGAGGAGAAGGGGGATGAGGAAGAGGAGAAGGGGAAGGAGAAAGAAGAGGAAGAAGAGGGAATACAAGGAGAGGATGAAGGAGAAGAGGAGGCCCAAGAAGGAGAGGAAGAAGAGAGCGAAAATAAAGACGAGGAAGGAGATGCAGAGGAAGAGGGAACAGGAGACAATGAAGACGAGGAAGAGCAAGAAGAAGAGGAAGAGGAAGAGGAAGAAGAAGAGGAAGATGAGGAGCAACAAAGACTTTCCTTGCTAGACTTCTTCAATATACCAACAGCGAGACAGAAGAAGCAGGAGGAGGAAGAAGAAGGGAAGGGAGAAGAAGAAGGAGAGAAGGAGGAAGAAAAGGAAGACGAAGAAGAGGGAGAAGAAAACGAAGGTGGGGAAGAAAACGAAGAAGAAGATGAAGAAGAAGAAGAAGAAGAAGAAGAAGAAGAAGAAGAAGAAGAAGGAGAAGAAGAAGAAGAAGAAGAAGAAGAAGATGATGACGAAGAGGAGGAAGATGAAGATGAAGATGAGGACTCAGACGAAGAGGACTCAGACGAAGACTCAAGCTCCTCAGAGGAATACAGTCCCTTCGCATGGCACTTTCAGTCACCTTCATCTTCTAGTGAGGAAGACGAAGAGGGAGAGAAAGAGGAGGTGAATTTCTTCCCGAGCCTCTCCTACCTTCCTCCCGCCTTTGGTCCCTGGGATCCTCAAAAACAAGGGAAAGAGGACGAAGGATACGTGTCAGACATCCCTGGTTTGTCCCTTCCCAAAGCGGACGAGGAAGAGGAAGAGGATGAAGGGATACAGGTAGAAGAAGGGACGGAAGGGAAAGAAGAAGAGGAGGAAGACGAGGAGGCGAAGGAAGAGGATGAAGAAGCTGAAACTGAAAACGAGGAGGAGGAAGATGAAATGGAGGAGGAAGGTGAAGAGGAGAAAGAAGATGATGAAGATGACGAAGACGATTCCTCCTCCTCAGAAGAAGATGACTCATTCTCGAGATACTTCAACACTTTCCCCTTCAAGAAAATAACCTCACAGGAAAACGAAAAGGAAGAGCAAGAGAAGAAGGAGGAAGAGGAAGACAAGCCCGTCGACTCGATCCCTTCAATGCCCTTCAGATCCTTTACATCCAAAACCCCAACCATCACCACCACCACCTATCCCACCCCAACCTCTATCCCTCCTATCCCTGTTTTAGCCCCCAAGCCACCCCTCCCTACCCCTGCAGCCCCTTCCCCATCCCCAGCAGCCCCCCATCCAATCCCCACACCTCCCCAGGCCACCTCCACCTCTCCACCCAAGGTTTCTTCCTTCTTCCAATATGCAGCGGCCACGGTCAAGCCTTGGTGGGTGAAAGAGAAGGAAGAGGACAAGAAGGAGGAGGAGGAAAAGGAGGAAGAAGAGGAGTTTGGTAGGAAGATAACTAAGGAGGAAAGTCGTCCTCCGTCACCTGTGTATCGTCATCGCATCTCACCGCATTCGTCCAGGTAGATAATGATGATGAAGATGACTTGTTGAAGATAGATAGATAGGCAGAAAGGTAGATAGGTAGATAGTTTGACAGATGGATAGATAGACAGATGTATACGTAATTAGATAGATAGATAGGTACATTTCATTGGACAGATAGAAAAGCAAAAATGAAGGTAGACATATACGCATTGACAGATCGATTAAGGGTAACAGCTCAGTGGATAGATGATAGGCAAAAATGAAGTTAGATTATACTGATAAGGAAAATACAAGTGAAAGGGACATTTCAGAGGAGAGATAAAACAGGCAAAAGTGATGGTAAATATATAGACTGACAGATTACAAAAGCAAGTTCAGTGGATAGATAAAAAGTCAGGAGCGCAAGTGGACATCACCTATTTCTTGAGACTGAAGCACAGCAATCCAGGCAGGGAGAAGTACGGTAACTAACCAGACTGGCAAGTAACTAACAAACACTCATCCCCCTTTCTTTTGACAGACGTGACGGCGGTAGAGAAAATGCAAGGACACAGCAGAAGGGACGAGGAACACAGGAACAGACGAGGAGGCGGCAACACCACCAGAACCAACAACGACAACGACAACAAAATCAACGTCAACACTCTTCAAGGTCCTCACCGGAAAAGGAGTTCGATCCCTTCTCGCACTTCATGATCACCGACCACAAAGACGTCCACCCCTTCAACAACGACCTCTTCCACATGATCTTTGGCAAGCCTCGAGGACTGTCCAGGGAGGATGTTGAGAGACTACCTCCCTTTGGACGCTCGTCCTCCTTCTCCTCCTCCCTAGCCAGCCCTTCAAGAGATTCAGGAAGACCAGGCAGGAAGGAGGACCGTTTGGGAAGGAACAGAAACCAGGAGGAAGGTTTCTACCAAATTCCTTTTACGCTAAAGAAAGAAGAAGAGAAGGAGGAAGAGGAGGAAGAGAAAGGTGAGGTCAAGCCTACATCCTCAAGGAGACACAAGACCAGTGACACTCCTTCAGTTTTTGTGTACGAGGTGGTGGAGGATGAGGGTAAGGATGGAAAGAGAGGTGATGGGAGCCCTCCAGCCTTCCCCTTCTTCGGCTTATCTATGAAGGATGACGAGGAGGAGTTTATGCTTCCCCTGCACAGCTTCTTTGACATCCCGAAGATCAAGAGCAGCAGAGAGCGGCCAGGCAGGACAAGGATAACAGACTCCCGCGCTCAGAGGCCCCGCGGGCGTTCACGGTCACGGCAAAGGTTTGGGGCGAGGAGGAAAGACAAGGAGGAGACCGACGAAGAGGAACATCATATTAGAAGAGGGAAGGAGAATGAAAACGAGAATGAAAAAAAGAAAGAGGATGAGGAAAATGAAGAGGGAGAAAAGGAGGATGAGGACGAAGAAGAGGACGAAGACGAGGAGTCAGAAGAGGATGATGATGAGGATGACTCTTCTTCATCGGAGGAAGACGGTCCCTTCTCGTGGTACTACAACAGGCGACCTTCCTTGAGGAGGCAAAAGTCTGGCCAGGAAGAGAAAGAAGAAGACTCGTCTTCCTCAGAGGAAGATGAAGATAAGGAAGAGAAAGATAGACATTCATTCTTCGGAAGGAAACAAAAAGAATCAGAGGAAGATGAAGAGGAGAAAGAAAGAGGCAGACATTCATTCTTCGGAAGGAAACAAAAAGAATCAGAGGAAGATGAAGAGGAGGAAGAAAGAGGCAGACATTCATTCTTCAGAAGGAAACAAAAAGAATCAGAGGAAGATGAAGAGGAGGAAGAAAGAGACAGACATTCATTCTTCGGAAGGAAACAAAAAGAATCAAAGGAAGATGAAGAGGAGGAAGAAAGAGACAGATATTCATTCTTCGGAAGGAAACAAAAAGAATCAAAGGAAGATGAAGAGAAGGAAGAAAGAGGCAGACATTCATTTTTCAGGAGACAAAAAGATTCAGAGGAGGATGAAAAGGAAGAAAAAGACAGACATTCATTCTTCAGGAGGAAACAAAAAGAATCAGAGGAGGACGAGGAAGATAAGGTGCTGGCAGGCCGGGCTCGAGGTTACTCCTACTTCTCTCCCGTATTCGGGCGCTGGAACCCGCAGAAGGTGGAGGAAGAGCGAAGGAAGGAGACCGGAACAAGTCGCTTTGGATACCGCCATAAGGGAGACGAGGAAGAGGAAGAGGAGGAGAAGAAAGACATAGATGAAGAGGAGGAAGAGGAGGAGGAGGAGGAGGAGGAGGAGAAGGAGGAGGAAGAAGAGTTAGAGGAGGAGGAGGAAGCCCAAAGGATTTCTCTGTTAGACTTCTTCAAGATACCGACGTCAACACTGAGACCTAAGATAAAGGAAGAGGCGAAAGAGGAAGAGGAAGAGGGCGGCGAGGAAGAGGAAGCAGGACAAGAGGAAGATGAGGAAGACCAAAAAGAGAAAGAAGGGCAAGAGGAAGAAGATATGGATGATGATGAGGAGGAGGAGGATGAAGATGATGAAGAGGAGGAGCATGATGAGGAAGACTCAGAGGAAGAGGAGGATGGATCTTCATCTTCAGAAGAGGATTCATCAGAAGAGGAGGATTCAGAAGAAGGAGAAGATGAAGAAGAAGAAGAGGAAGAAGAAGAAGAAGAAGAAGAAGAAGAAGAAGAAGAAGAAGAAGAAGAAGAAGGGGATGAGGAAGAAAAACAGGATGGTGAAGAAGAAGAAAAAGAAGAAGAAGAAGAAGAAGAAGAAGAAGGGGATGAGGAAGAAAAACAGGATGGTGAAGAAGAAGAAAAAGAAGAAGAAGAAGAAGAAGAAGGGGATGAAGAAGAAAAACAGAATGGTGAAGAGGAAGGAGAAACAGATGAACAAGAGAAAGAAGAAGAAGAAGAAGAAGAAGAAGAAAAAGAAGGGGATGAAGAAGAAAAACAGGATGGTGAAGAGGAAGGAGAAACAGATGAACAAGAGGAAGAAGAAGAAGAAGAAGAAGAAGAAGAAGAAGAAGAAGAAGAAGAAAAAGAAGATGAAGAAGAAGAAGAAGAAGAAGGGGAAGAAGAAGAAGAAGTAGAAGAAGAAGAAGAAGGAGAAGAAGAAGAAAAAGGAGAAGAAGAAGAAAAAGAAGAAGAAGAAGAAGAAGAAGAAGAAGGAGAAGAAGAAGAAGAAGAAGACGAAGAAGATGATAAAAGTGAAAGCGACTCTTCCTCTTCGGAGGAAGAATCTTCATCAGAAGAAGGATCTCCGTCTTCGGAAGAAGAATCTTCGTCTTCAGAAGATTCATCCTCTATAGAAGAGGAGGGCGACGACAATGACAACGACGGCGAGGAGGAAGAAGAAAAAGAAGAAGAAGAGCAAGATGAAGATGAAGAAGAAGAAGACGAAGAAAAACAAGAAGATACACAACCGTCCCCAGGCTACAGCTACCCGCCTCCCCTAGGCGGCCTAACCCCCCGGATGGAAGAAAAGGAGGAGGAGGGCGAGCGGCTGCACATCTTCGGTCCGTTCAACAAGATGGCGGAGAGTGTGGGTGGGGGGACGAGGGATGAGGAAATCATCAAGACCAAGACCCTTGGGCACAGCTTCTTCACGGTGCCGACAGGGAACCACTGGAGCATGTTTGTGGCAGAGGGCGAGGCAGGGGAGGCAAAGGAAGAGGAGGGTGAGGCAGGAGCTCAGGATGAGGGAGGTGACAACGAAGAGGAAGAGGATGAGGAAAGAGAGGAAGAAGATGAAGGAGTGGGTGAGGAAGAGGACGAAGAACTGGACGAAGAGCATGAGGAAGAAGGGGAAAAAGAAGAGGAAGAGGAAGGTGATGCAGGGGAAGGTGAGGAGGAAGAGGAAGGTGAGGAGGAGGAAGGTGAAGGTGAGGAGGAAGAGGAAGGTGAGGAGGAAAAGGAAGATGAGGAGGAGGAAGGGGAAGGTGAGGAGGAAGGGGAAGGTGAGGAGGAAAAGGAAGATGAGGAGGAGGAAGGGGAAGGTGAGGAGGAAAAGGAAGGTGAGGAGGAGGAAGGTGAAGGTGAGGAGGAGGAAGGTGAAGGTGAGGAGGAAGAGGAGGAAGAGAATGAGGAAGAGGATGAAGAAGAAGAGGAGGACGAAGACGAAGACTCAAACGATGACGAAGATGAGGACGAGGAGTCAGAAGAGGATGATGATGACGATGACTCTTCTTCATCGGAGGAGGATGGTTCCTATTCGTGGTACTTAAACAGGAGGAGGCAAAAGTCTGGCGAGGAAGAGGAAGAAGAGGAGGACTCGTCCTCCTCGGAAGAAGATGACTACAGACACCCATTCTTCAGGAGGAAACAGTCGAGTGAGGAAGAGGAAAAAGACGAGCGGAAGGGCTACTCCTACCGTCCTCCTTCGACAGGACTCTGGGACTACAGGACGAAGCAGAAGGAAAAGGAGCGCCCAAGGACCTCAATTTTGGACTTCAATGTTAGGCAAAAGGAGGAAGATGAAGGATACGGTTCAGATCACTTTGGGTCCTACCATCGCAGACGCCAAGAGAAAGAACAGGAGAGAGGAGGAAAGGAGGGGAAGAAAGAAGAAATGGTAAAGGAGGAGCAGGAGGAGCCAAGAATATCATTAGTGGACTTCTTCAAGATACCGACGGCCACACGACACGGAGACTCTGCGAAGAAGGCTGAGGGAGAGGAGGAAGAGGAGGAGGAGGAGGAAGAGGGAGAAGATGACGAGCAACACAAAGAAGGAGAGGATGGGGAAGAAGATGAAGATACAAAGAAAGAAGAGGAGGAGGATGGTGATGAAGAGGAATCATCTGAAGAGGAATCCTCATCTTCAGAAGAAGACTCATCAGAAGAAGATTCTGCAGAAGAGGATTCAGAAGAAGAGGATGAGGATGAAAATGAGGATGAAGATGAGAACGAGGAGGAAGAGAACGAGGAGGAGGAGGAGGAGGAGGAGGAGGAGGAGGAGGAAAACGAGGAAGGGGAGAAGCAGGAAGACGAAGAAGAGAATGAGGAAAACGAAGAAGAGGAGAAGGAGGAAGATGGAGAGGAGGAGGAGGAGGAAGAGGAGGTAAAGGAAGAGGAGGAAAAGGAAGAGGAGGAAGGGGAAGAGAAGGAGGAGGAGGAGGAGGAGGAGGAGGAGGAGGAGGAGGAGGAGGAGGAGGAGGAGGAGGAGGAGGAGGAGGAGGAGGAGGAGGAGGAGGAAGAGGTAGAAGAGGAGGTGAAAGAAGAAGAGGCGGAGGAGAAGGAGGAGAAGGAGGAGGAGGAGGAGGAGGAGGAGGAGGAGGAGGAGGAGGAGGAGGAGGAGGAGGAGAAGGAGGAGGAGGAGGAGAAGGAGGAGGAGGAAGACGAAGAGGAGGAGGAAGACGAAAAGGAGGAAGAAGACGAAGACGAGGAGGAAGGAGGTGAAGAGGAGGAGGAAGAGGAAGAAGAAGAAGAGGACGAAGATTCTGATGAACAAGGTTCTTCATCTTCGGAAGAGGACTCTTCAGAGGAAGATGAAGAGGAGTCTTCAGAAGAGGAAGGTGATGATGATGAGGAGGAAGAAGACGGAGAAGAAAATGATGATGAAGGTGAAGGTGAGGGTGATGATGAAGAAGAGGAAGATGGTGAAGGAGAGGGCCAAGAAGAGGAAGAGGAAGAAGAGGGTGAAGGAGAGGGTGAAGAAGAAGGTGAAGAAGAGAATGAAGAAGAGGGCGAAGAAGAGGAAGAGGGAGAAGGAGAAGACAAAGAAGAGGAAGAAGAGGGTGAAGGAGAGGGTGAAGAAGAGAATGAAGAAGTGGGCGAAGAAAAGGAAGAGGGAGAAGGAGAGGACAAAGAAGAGGAAGATAATGAAGTAGATGGACAGGAAGAAGCAGAAGAGGGGGATGAGGAGGAAGAGAAAGATCAAGAAGAGGAAAACGAAGTTGACAATGACGAGGAGGAGGAAGAGGAAGAGGAAGAAAAAGAGGGAGACGGTGAGGAAGAGGAGGAAGAAGAGGGAGACGGTGAGGAAGAGGAGGAAGAAGAAGAGGGAGACGGTGAGGAAGAGGAAGAAGAAGAGGGAGACGGTGAGGAAGAGGAGGAAGAAGTAGAGGGAGACGGTGAGGAAGAGGAGGAAGAAGAAGAGGGAGACGGTGAGGAAGAGGAGGAAGAAGAAGAGGGAGACGGTGAGGAAGAGAAGGAAGAGGGAGACGGTGAGGAAGAGGAGGACGAAGAAGAGGACGCTGAAGAAGATGGCGATGAAGAAGAGGACGAAGAAGAGGAGGAAGATGAAGATGAGGAATCAGAAGAGGATGATGATGACGATGACTCTTCTTCATCGGAGGAGGACGGTCCCTTCTCGTATTTCAATAGGAGGCAAAAGTCTGGCGGGGAAGAGGAGGAAGAGGAAGACTCGTCCTCCTCGGAAGAAGATAACTACAGACACCCCTTCTTCAGGAGGAAACAATCGAGTGAGGAGGAAGACGAGCAGAAGGGCTACTCCTACCGCCCTCCTTCCTATGGCCCATTTAACTTCGATGTCAGTCAAGAGGAAGAGGAGCAGCCAAGGATGTCACTCTTGGATTTCTTCAAGATACCGACGGCCACACGCAAGGTTGAAAAAGAAGGCGAAGGTGACGGAGAACAGGAAGGAGATGAGGTGGAAAAAGAAAAGGAGGAGGGGGAGGAGGTGGAAGATCACGAAGAGGAAGGTGCAGAAGAGGATGCGGAGGAAGAAGAAAAAGAAGAGGAAGAAGAAGAAGAAGAAGAAGAAGAAGAAGAGGAAGAAGAGGAAGAAGAGGTGGAAGGAAAAGAAGAAGAAGAAGAAGATGAAGAAGATGGGGAGGAGGAGGAGGAAGAGGATGATGAAGATGAAGATGATGATGAAGATTCTGCTTCAGAAGAAGATTCCTCTTCAGAGGAGGATTCTTCAGAAGGTTCTTCATCAGAGGAAGATTCTTCAGAAGATGAAAATGAGTCAGAGGTGGACAACGAGGAGGAGGAGGAGCCAAGGATGTCACTCTTGGACTTCTTCAAGATACCGACGGCCACACGCAAGGTTGAAAAGGAAGGCGAAGGTGACGGAGAACAGGAAGGAGATGAGGTGGAAGAGGAACAGGAGGAGGAGGAGGAGGAAAAGGAAGATCACGAGGAGGCAGGTGCAGAAGAGGATGTGGAGGAAGAAGAAAAAGAAGAAGAGGAAGAAGAAGAAGAAGAAGAAGAAGAAGAAGAAGAAGAAGAAGAAAATGAAGAAGATGGGGAGGAGGAGGAGGAAGAGGATGATGAAGATGATGATGATGAAGATTCTGCTTCAGAGGAAGATTCCTCTTCAGAGGAGGATTCTTCAGAAGGTTCTTCATCAGAGGAAGATTCTTCAGAAGATGAAAATGAGTCAGAGGTGGACGACGAGAAGGAGGAGCAGCCAAGGATGTCACTCTTGGACTTCTTCAAGATACCGACGGCCACACGCAAGGTTGAAAAGGAAGGCGAAGGTGACGGAGAACAGGAAGGAGATGAGGTGGAAGAAGAACAGGAGGAGGAGGAAGAGGAGGAAGATCACGAGGAGGCAGGTGCAGAAGAGGATGCGGAGGAAAGAGAAACAGAAGAAGAGGAAAAAGAAGAAGAAAAGGATGAAGAAGAAGATGGAGATGAAGAGAAGGAGGAAGAGGATGATGATGAAGGTGATGATGAAGATTCTACTTCAAAAGAAGATTCTTCTTCAGAGGAGGATTCTTCAGAAGGTTCATCATCAGAGGAAGATTCTTCGGAAGATGAAAATGAGTCAGAGGAGGACGACGACGACGACGAGGAGGAGGAGGAGGAGGAGGAGGAGGAGGAGGAGGAGGAGGAAGAAGGAGAAGGAGAAGAAGAAGGAGAAGAAGAAGAAGGAGGAAAAGAAGATGAAGAAGAAGAAGAAGAAGAAAAAGAAGAAGAAGAAGAAGAAGAGGATGAAGAAGACGATGAGAAAGAACCAGAGAGCACTAAGGAATCTTACCAATACCCAACTCCCTCAGGCGGCCTCTCCTACCCTGGCCATACCACAGAGAGGCCCAACGCCCGCTTCCTCGACTTCTTCAGGATCTCTGCGGGCGTCAAGGAGCCAAAGGGCGAGAAGGCGACCACGTGTGAGAATTGTGGGACTTCTGAAGTGACGGTGGAAGACAAACACCCAGCGACGACCAGTGAAGGTGAAGAGATGATGGACGAAGAAGAAAAGAAGAAAGAGGAAGGGGAGGAGGAGGAGGAGGAGGAAGAGGAGGAGGAGGAAGAGGGAGAAGACAAGGAAGAGACAGAGGGTGAGGAAGAGGAGGAAGAAGAGGAGGGAGAGGAGAGAGAACAAGAAGAAGAAAAGGAGGAGGAGGAGGATGAAGAAGAAGAGGAAAATGACGAGGAAGACGATGAAGAGGAGGATGAGGAGAAAAGCGAGGAGGACAGCGAGGAGAGTAGCAGCACAAGGCGACATCCTCTGTTCATCGTTCTTCGAGGCCATCCACGGAAAAGCACGAGACTGGACACTTTACTAACCCAAGGAAAACACGAAGAGAATGAAGATAACTATGATGATGAGGAGAAGGAAGAGGAAGGAGAAGCAGATGAAAATGAGGAAGGAAGTGATGAAGACGATGATGAGATGCTGCTCTTCCTCCCCTTCATCACGGAGAACGAGGATGATGAGAAGCTAATGGGCCACATCAGAATCCCATCCTCCTTCATCCCGAACTTGGGACAGCTCGAGAACCTGCAACCCACGCGCCTTACGGACTCCCTCTCTGGCTTCGTGAGTGACCTGGACGAGCCGCAGAGTGACAGATTCGTGACTCTGCTTTCGAGACACGTGGAGAACCTAGACGATGACGAGGAGGATAGCAGCAGCAGTAGTGAGGAATCTGATGAGGAAGAGGAAGAGGATGAAGATGAGGAAGAGGATGAAGATGAGGATGAGGAAAAGGGTGAGGATGAGGAAGACGAAGAAGAGAACGAAGGTAGAGGTACAAGACAACGCAATAGGAAAGGTCCGCAGCCGCTTGTGATTCGCAGATTCCCTCGGCTTCGTTCTCGCGGTAAGATCGTTCTCCGTCGCCCGCTGCCTCAGGACGCCTCTAGCACCTCAGGAAACACCCAAGGGAGCCCCTCGTACATCTCCCTCGTGCACAGAAGACCCCCAGGAGAGAAATCCCACAGCGGTAGGCCTCCCCCGGAGATAATAAGCAGAGGTAGTGAAGACACTTCTACGCAAAGACTAAAGAAGAAAGAGATCGTACTAACCCACAGAGAGAATATCAATCAACCAGAAATACAAGAGAGAATGCCTTTACAAACACAGAGACCCCCGACTACAACCCGTGCGACGACTCACCACAGAACGACGCCAAGAAAGGAACAAGAAAACCAACCTTCACGCGGACTAAACAACAGAGAACATACCAAACAACCTGATAAAGAATTGAAAATGCCTTCACAAACACAGAGAACCTCGACTATAACCCGTGGGACGACTCACCACAGAACGGCAACAAGAACAGGACAAGGAAACCAACCTACACGCATACCAAACAACAGAGGGCTTACAGATCCTTTAAGAATACTAAACAGTGCTCCTCCTTCCCATAAACAGGAACACCCGTCTGCCACCCGCACGACCCTCCATAGAACAACAGGAAGAGGAACAGGCACAAGGAACACCCCCCAAGACAGGTTAAGCCACAGAGCCAACCCAGAACCGTTGACGATACACGAAAAAGTTATTACCCAACCAGACAGACCGCCAAGTGAACCCCGACCGGCCAACCAGAGAGCGATAACTAGAAACTTTCCGCCACCCACCATCTACAACGCCAAGAGCTCCGCAGGAAGGGCAGGAGTGAGTGAAAGGACTCCAACTGTACCACACATCGGTTAGCTCTGAATAAAAGGGCACCAACAAGCCTGTACTTCGGTTAGCTGTGAATGAAAGCTTGACATAAAGGGTACACTTCGGTCAGGTGCATATACAAGCTTACCTACATGGGGAACACTTTAGTCATTTGGGATTGTAAAGTCCAAGGTTACATGGAGTACACTTCGGTCAGCTGCGTGAAAGGGACAGCTAAATTGGTACATATCGGTCTGTAATTGTAAAGACATCTACAGAGGTACACCCGTCAGTTTGCCTTCATCAAGGAATAGCTCATTTACTTATTAACTAGTTTATTGTTGTATTTATTTATTCACTCATTGGTGTAATTATGTTACTGTTTATGTATGTGTATACAGACAAGCGATGTAGTTGATTTACGTGTGTGTCTGTATGTATATTTGTGATTCTAATAACTAGACTTCTTGTATGAGTTTATTCAGGAATAAAGGAATGGTCTTGAAAATAGTGTCCAAAAGCTTTTTTATGTGTTATACGGTGAAAAAAAGTGAAATGTATGAAGAAAACACGATAGGAAAAGCAAATACTCAGACTCTCATGTCCATATAATTATTTCTGATGAGTAGACGTTCTCTGTATGTGTGTATTACGTGACTTGTATCGTTCTCTCTCTCTCTCAATATTATTTATTTTATTGCGTGTATTGTACTGTAATGCGTCTGTAGAGCAGAGTATGTACATAATTTTAATTAAAGAAAAGCGAAATGTTGTTCTCCCCTTTTTATTCTCCCAACCCACTCACCCACTCTAAAATAAAGGCAGGAACGGTTTCCATCATCACTTAATAAATACTACTACTACTACTACTACTAATAATAATAATAATAATAAATGATAATAATAATAATAATAATAATAATTACAAGAATAATGAAATAATAATTAATATAGCAATAACAGTAATAATAATAATAATAATAATAATAATAATAATAATAATAATAATAATAATAATATAATAATAATAATAATAATAATAATAATAATAATAATAATAATAATAATAATAATAATAATGAGCATGCACATAGTAGTTACAACATGAATAAAAATAAAAAAATAAATAAAAAATCGTAAAAATGAATGGAGAGGCGAGGATGAACAAATCTTGAATATTTTAACCACTCATCTTTACGAAAATAACAATGATAGAAACAAACTACGAAAACAATCAGCCACGCGGTACATCAAATCAATACAAGATGAAAACAGAAAAGAAGAATCATTAGGAAGAATGAGGATTATTTTAAATGTCTGGAGCCTTGTCATGAAACAGTCACATATCACATAACAAGCATATAACCATCATATAACAATCATATAGGTCAAAGTAACATAGCCATCTACTCTACTCAACATCAGGAAGCATGAGGATTATCTTAAATGTCTGGAACCGTTGCATAAAAGTCATATATCACATAGCAAGCATATAACAATCATATAAGAATCATTTATAGGTCAAAGTAACATAGCCATCTACTCAACGTTAAAAAAATCCACGTCATACCTTCATCATCAGGCCGTTGATTTGCAGCTTTCCCGAACGTTTTCTTCTTTGCAATAAAAAGTGAAGAAAATCGTTCCAATCCGGCGTCGCTGCACCTGCCCGCATTAACGGTATATTCGCCGCGTCACGAGAACTCGAGGAAATAAACCGAACGCACATACATATGAAAAGACTGATTCCTCCCCTTAGTTCGCGTTTCTAGACTTTTTCAAATCCCTCTACCTGGCCTTTGTGCTTCGTAGGCCATTACGCCAAATGACAAAGGTTGAGTATGTCGTTAGCCACTCAGAAAACGTGTGTATTGCTATTTCCTATCATCTGGGCTCTTCTTTGTGCCTTGCGGTCCACTTTGTCATTTGCCAAAGGTAATTCAGTTATTTTTCACAAATACAATAAGTAAACAGACTACACGTCCGCAAATTCTGATTGCTTAGGTCCGCGTCGTCTGCTGGGGACTAGAACACGTGCTTCCCCGATTCCTTTATATAAAGTTTTGCGTTTTAAAGGGTAACAAAGCTATTTTGGTATAAATAAAGTGATACTCTGAGTCTGTATAAATAATGCTAAAACCCATTAGTCGAGGTAATTCATTATTTACAGAGCATGTTTGATTTTTTTTTTTTTTTTTTTAGTAACCGTGTACGAGTCAGAGCAAGACTAACTTGTATTATCGCTCCCAAGGTTCATCCATTCTTGAGGAACCTTGATCGCTCCTACTTCTGTTAGACACTGTCAGCGATACTCGACCAGATTAATGTAATACGTCACAAATGGATGCCAATAGCACTGCGCCAGGCTGTGACCTGTATTATATTTGACTTGATTTTCGTTATGTAGGACCCCCCGCTTGAACCTGTGTTGCCAAGGGCGCACTGTTCCCCACCTAATTAGGCTATTTCTTTATTAGACTCCTCGGTTAATGCTAGTCCCATATGGGTTCTGTTTCCATCGGCTATGTAATTACGTTTTAGGTTACTAGTAAATTTTAACCGAACACAACGCTTAACCTAGTCCTTTAGAAATAAAGAAAAGAAAATCGCAAATAGGTGAAAAGCGCAAATAAACCAGAGAAAAAAAAAATGCACAGTACATATAAATTTACATACCTGTAGTGGTGTTGTTGTTGGTGTTATGGATCCTTTCCCCATTTCTGACAGTCACTTCGTTTCTAAGCACTCATTCACTCAAGGCATTTCAAACACCGCACTATACCTTCACTGTAACACACGGCTAGACACCATTTCCTCGTGTGCCGCCAACAGCTTTCCATTTCCCATCGTTCACACTTCTCAAACCACGCCATTTCTTTCCTTAGCATTTTCCGTCTTGCACGACCGTTCAGTCTTTACGAGTAGTAGTTTACCCCATAAGACACTCACTATAACGCACTATACCAGTTTTCTAACACGTTACGACCAACCTTCCATTTCCCGCTTCCCAACCACGCCCTTTCTTCCCTTAGCACTTCCCATCTTGCACGACCACTCAGTGTTAACGAGCACTTAATCCCATAGACATTTTTTTCTCAATAACACAGGCCATTTCCTAGCGAGCCACCAACAACCTTCCATTTCCCGCCCTTCCTGGATTCTCAAGCACACCATTTCTTCCCTTAGCATTTTCCGTCTAGCAGGACCACTGACAGTCTTAACGAGTACTTAATCCCGTAGACATTTTCACTATAACACAGGGCATTTCCTAGCGAGTCACCAACAACCTTCCATTTCCCGCCCTTCCTGGATTCTCAAGCACACCATTTCTTCCCTTAGCATTTTCCGTCTAGCAGGACCACTGACAATCTTTACGAGTAGTTAATTAATCCCGTAAGACACTATCACCATAACGCAAGACAGAACACCATTTTCTTGTATACCACTTTTCAACCACGCCATTTCTTTCCTGAGCACTTTCCATCTAGCAGGACCACTCACAGTCTTTAGAAGTACTTAATCCCGTCGACACTTTTACTACAACACACGGCAGAGCACCATTTCCCAATATATCACCAACAGTAATAATAAGAGCCAGCCGGCCATGCGCCTCACCCACCACTCACATTTTCAAATCTTCACTTCCCAATTGATATCAAGCGTTAACACACCTTCCATCACGTCTACGAATGATTCAACTAGTTCCTGTCTCACGCCTGGCACGCCACAACGCTGCCGTAACACAAATTTGGGATATTTAAATGACAGAAATGAAATGGCCGTCACCTCGAGGCAGTTTTGTTTACCCTTTCTCAACGGTCAACGCTGCCAGACAATCGTATTCACTACATTGTATTTTTACCGGTTTTTGACACTTAAATATTGCAATAAGACATCACTAGTTAACCATTTCATCGATAACTATAAATTAATCTAGTTATTGAGGTGGAGGAGCCAGCTTTGGGTCGGAAATGGGTAAATAAGACACTGATTACGACGATCTGGCACCATTGTTCCCTCCTCATGCTTAAGGTTAATCTACGGCAGAAAATGATATGCGAAATTCCCCCAATTGCGCGAGATATGCGTGTTTGGACCATGATAAGCTTTTCTATAGAAGATACATATTATTTCGTTCTAATTTCGTTGTGAGAGGAACGAAATTAGCAAAGAAAGATAGATAAAGCGGTTTTAGGCTAATCTTCCACGGAGGGACAACATTGTGAGAAATCCTCCAAATTGTGAGAGATACGCATCTTTGGGCCATAATAAGCTTTTCTCTAGACGTGGCCTGTTATATATGTTCTAATTTTGTTGTAAGAGAGATGAAATCAGCAAAGAAATAGATATTGGATACGACACTTGGGACACGGATAAACTAGCTGGGTCTCCCTTAAAAAGGATCAGTTTTCTATTTTCAAAACGAACATTCGCATCAGAATCTCCAATAATTTTTCGTTCCTTCTCTTCTTCGTCCTTTAAATTGCTTAATGATTTCCGTAAAAAAAAAAAATGAAATGAAGGAAAATAAAAACAAAGTACGAGTGAAGAGATGATTTCATGATTTACAAGCTAGCATGAACTGACTCGCTGAATTTCGTTCAACAAGAGATAACGAAAGAAAGTTACGTATTCTCTTAAATAATAATTGGATCTTTCCGGTTATACGAGCTATCGATTTTTTGGGTATTTTTACATTTTTTCAATGTATTTTTTTCCGTAGAATCCTAAAATGACAATTTTTTTTGGAGAAACCAATAGGTAAAAAGTTATTCAACTTTAAAGTTATTTATTCCCTATGTAATACTGAAGAAATGCTAACTTTCATTTTTCCTCTCTTTCAGGTCAAAAAATCACGTTATTTAGGTTAATATGACTACACAAGCTGTAATTACTGCAACGATGAGACTGAAATCAACAAGGATACAGCAGTCGATTTCAACAATTATCTCAGAGAGGTAAGTAAATATCAATAAACTAACCTAACCTAACCTAACCTAACCTAACCTAACCTAAACTTCAGTAATGCATAGGAAATAAATAACTTTAAAGTTGAATAACTTTTTATCTATCCATTTCTCCAAAAAAACAATGTTATTTTCGGATTCTACGTAAAAAAATACATTGGAAAAATGCAAAAAAAAAAAAAAAAAAAGTCGATAGTTCGTATAACCGGAAAGACCCTAATAATTGAAGTACATAACATACGAGAGAGGGATGACTTGAGTAAATAAAATAATATACGTCCGTCCGCAGTAGGAGATAAGACAAGCGGACAGAAGCATGGCGGCCGTGACGGTAAACAACAACAACGACATGACGTTCAATTATTGCTCCAGTGCCGCGTTAAGGAACATTTCTGCGTGCCAGGTTAAATTCTGCGGTTACTTTGATCATCCGTGAACGTTGTGAGGCGTGTAAAAGTGCTTGACATTACCCGGAAAATGGTTTTGTGATGAAGTGAAGATCGACGAGGTTTCTGCTGACTCACCGACTCGTGTTACCATCCCTTCCCGACCATGCCTTTCACCTCACCCTTATTTTTGCCGCTCCCATGCCCCCTATGGCCGTTTCTCCATGCCCACCTGATTATTGCCCTTCGTGTGTGCCGCCTTCTTGTCCCTGCCCATAGCGAGGCTTTTAAAGGCGAGAAAAAGGCGAAAATATGTAGCACGTCAGCACCAGCGGTCATGAAGGTCTTGATCTGGGTCTCGGCTTGCTGTTGTGATGGTGTTTTGTTGCTGATATGCTAAGAAATGGCGTACTGTCGTGTGTTATAGCAGAGTACCCCACGTGGTGAAGTGTTGATAATTACTGTGAAGGCGGGAAGTGGTGAGGACAGAAGTGAGCTGTGTGAGAAGAGGAATGGAGGGGTTAAGAACGATAACTGGTGATCTATGCAATGAAAGTGTTCCACCGTGTGTCATAGTGAAAGTAATGTGAGGTGTTAGTGGATAAGTGTGCGTTGTGTGATGCGTTAAGTGCCAAGGAAAGAGAAGTGACGTGGAGGAGGAGGAAGGGATGTGGCGAGGAAACTACTGCCACCAAGTGATGAACTTTTGATAATTACTGTTAAGGTGTGTGAGGCGGGAAATGGTTAGTAAGGAAGTGGGGTGTGTGAGAAGAGGAATGGAGGGAGTAATGACGATAATAATTGGTGATGTATACAAGAATATAGTGTTCCGCCGTGTGTCATAGTGAAAGTAGTGTGCGTTATGAGTTGTTAGTGGATAGGTGTGCGTTGTGTGATGCGATAAGTGCCGAGGAAAGTGAAGTGAAATGGAGGTATAAGTGATGTGGCGAGGAAGAACTGGCTACGGGTACTTCACGGGAAAACTACACCCACCACCACCACCAGCCAGCACCACCACCACCACTAGCCAGCACCGCCACCACTAGCCAGGACCGCCATCTCCATGGGCATGTAAGTACAGCTTTTTTTTTCTTCTTGTCGTTGGTGTGTTGTTATCTCTTTGCATTTTATTTTTCAGGACTGTATCGAGCTTGTAATGGCTCATATTTTTATTAAGCATGATTATCATTCACCTGGAATGGTAACGCTCTGGGCTCACGTTCCCTTGTCGCTGGTTGTGTGTGTGAGTGTGTGTGTGTGTGTGTGATGAGAGAGAGAGAGAGAGAGAGAGAGAGAGAGAGAGAGAGAGAGAGAGAGAGAGAGCCTGATGAAGTTATGGAGGGTCTTGGTGGTCTTCCCACACCTCACGGCCTCCCTGTCTTCCTCCCTGCCTCCTTCCTCTTCGCCAATCTTCCCCAAACGTTGCGTCCAGGCGAGGACAGGCAGAAGGCAAAGTCCAGGGTCTGTGCACAGTTTATTTTGTCGCCTACACACTACATCTCGGCCGTCACGGCCGCACATCGTTCATCTTACTTGCCGTAACCAAAGCCGCCAAATCCTCCGCGGAAGCCGCCGAAACCACCATGGAAGCCGCCAAAGCCACCGCCATGGGCGAAGCCAGGTTCAGCAACAGCCTCGGCGCTCCTTTTGCCACGGTATCCACCGAAGCCGCCATGACCGCCACCGAAGCCGCCGCCGAAGCCGCCATGACCGCCACCGAAGCCGCCATGACCAAATCCGGGTGCAGGGTCAGCCTCGGCGCTCCTCTTGCCGCGGTATCCACCGAAGCCGCCGCCGAAGCCGCCGCCGAAGCCGCCACCGAAGCCGCCATGACCGCCACCGAAGCCGCCATGACCAAATCCGGGTGCAGGGTCAGCCTCGGCGCTCCTCTTGCCGCGGTATCCACCGAAGCCGCCGCCGAAGCCGCCGCCGAAGCCGCCACCGAAGCCGCCATGACCGCCACCGAAGCCGCCATGACCAAATCCGGGTGCAGGGTCAGCCTCGGCGCTCCTCTTGCCGCGGTATCCACCGAAGCCGCCGCCGAAACCGCCGCCGAAGCCGCCATGGAAGCTACCATGGCCGAAGCCGCCGCCGTGCCTAAAGCCGGGTGCAGGGTCAGCCTCGGCGCTCCTCTTGCCTCGGTATCCACCGAATCCGCCGCTGAAGCCGCCATGACCGCCACCGAAGCCACCGTGGCCAAAGCCGCCGCCGTGCCTAAAGCCGGGTGCAGGGTCAGCCTCGGCGCTCCTCTTTCCTCGGTAGCCGCCAAAGCCGCCGCCGAAGCCGCCATGGAAGCCACCTAGACCAAAGCCGCCGCCGTGCCTAAAGCCGGGTTCAGCATCAGCCTCGGCGCTCCTCTTGCCGCGGTAGCCGCCAAACCCGCTGCCGATGAAGCCGCCGCCGAAGCCGCCATGGAAGCCACCCAGGCCAAAGCTGCCGCCATGGAAGCCACCTCCAAATCCAGGGAGAGCCTCAGGCTGGGGCGCGGCACTAGTCAGGGCCACGAAGACGACCACGAGGGCGGCGACAACAACCTGCGGCGAACGTTGACGTAAGGAGTTGTTGAGAGAGAGAGAGAGAGAGAGAGAGAGAGAGAGAGAGAGAGAGAGAGAGAGAGAGAGAGAGAGAGAGACTTCTGCCAGTTTGTTTGAAGTATTGAATAGGATGCGTCCGTTTGGTGTTCGAAGGTTCGAAGGGAAGGTGTCTGTGTTTGGGGCTGGGAGGTGTGTGTGTGTGTGTGTGTGTGTGTGTGTGTGTGTGTGTGTGTGTGTGTGTGTGTGTGTGTTTGGTGCTGGGAGGTGTGTGGCAGTGGTGTGTGTGTGTGTGTGTGTGTGTGTGTGTGTGTGTGTGTGTGTGTGTGTGTGTGTTTGGTACTGGGAGGTGTGTGGCAGTGGTGTGTGTGTGTGTGTGTGTGTGTGTGTGTGTGTGTTTGGTGCTGGGAGGTGTGTGGCAGTGTGTGTGTGTGTGTGTGTGTGTGTGGGTGGGTGGGGGTGGTGTGTGGCAGTGTGTGTGTGTGTGTGTGTGTGTGTGTGTGTGTGTGTGTGTGTGTGTGTGTGTGTGTGTGTGTGTGTGTGTGTTTGGTGCTGGGAGGTGTGTGGCAGTGGTGTGTGTGTGTGTGTTTGGTGCTGGGAGGTGTGTGGCAGTGGTGTGTGTGTGTGTGTGTGTGTGTGTGTGGTGCTGGGACGCGTGTGGCGGTGGTGTGTGTGTGTGTGTGTGTGTGTGTGTGTGTGTGTGTGTGTGTGTGTGTGTGTGTGTGTGTGTGTGTGTGGTGTGGGTGTGTGTGTGTGTGTGTGTGTGTGTGTGTGTGTGTGTGTGTGTGTGTGTGTGTGTTTGGTTCTGGGAGGTGTGTGTGTGTGTGTGTTTGGTGCTGGGAGGTGTGTGGCAGTGGTGTGTGTGTGCGTGTGTGTGTGTGTGTGTGTGTGTGTGTGTGTGGTGCTGGGACGCGTGTGGCGGTGGTGTGTGTGTGTGTGTGTGTGTGTGTGTGTGTGTGTGTGTGTGTGTGAGATTGGTGCTGGGAGGTGTGTGGCAGTAGTGTGTGTGTGTGTGTGTGTTGCTGGAAGGCGTGTGGCGGTGGTGCCTGAGTGTGCTGTGCGGGACTCACCGAGCTGGTCATGGCGCTGCTGGAGGCGGGGAGGAACATGCCACCGTCGGCTGCCGCGGTCCTTTATACCCGGCGGCGGCCTCGTCTCAGGGCCGCGGCGCCTCGCTCCTCCGCCTTCACTCTATCAACACAAACATGACAAGCCAACAAAAAATAAAGAAAATTTGCCCCTCGCCAATACTTTCAGCACCGACCTAATATTGTTCAGTCTCATTCTAAAGCCGGTATTCTCAGACGCTTCCGCCTCGCACATTAACTTTTTCCAAAGGCCGAGAAGGAAATTAATCTGGCTCTTAAGAGTTTTTTTTTCACGTTTACGGTACGGAAGCAACGTCATACTACCACCAGGGTCTTAAGACTACTCATGAAAAACCCACGTCTCCTACCAAAGCCTTGTCAAATGTGTGCACTTGGGCCCTGAAATGTTTAAGTATGTGACTCTAAGCACCAATGAAGCCTTACGTAATTAACTGGGTGTGTGCAGCAGTGTTGGAGTCTCCTTATAGTATTAACTCAAAATTTATGCCCATACACTCTAACATCAGTATTCCAAATATAGGGAAGAGCAAAACGTCAGATGAAGTTATTAAAGCTAAAATTTCAATATACATTTCTTTGATTCGTCGATATAACGCTTAATTCGACAAGTCATATATAATCCTGAGATGACGTCGGACTAGACTAGACGAACTTCACTTCCTGCATAATCAATATATACCTACAAAATATCAGGTATTATGGCGTTTAATTCTTTTTGTTACTTGCGCGGTCATGTATAAAGCTCTGGGTAAAATCATCATCATTATTATTATTGTTATTATTATTATTATTATCATTGTTATTATTGTTATTGTTATTATCATTATTGAGATGTACCAGGGAAAAAAAATATGTAGACTAGATGAGCAGATATAGATGAAAATAAAACAGACAGTAACAGTAAAGTTAGGAAAATAATAGAAAAGGGGACAAAAACACTAAGATTAACGCAGCCAGACAGACGCGAGTATAATAAAATCGGCCAAACACCTGATTCCATTTTCCTTCGTAGTTTTATCTCTTAATTAAGTTTTGTTGACTGTTACTCTAATCTGTTTTACTTTTATATGCATTTTATTTAGTGTGTGTGTGTGTGTGTGTGTGAGAGAGAGAGAGAGAGAGAGAGAGAGAGAGAGAGAGAGAGAGAGAGAGAGAGAGAGAGAGAGAGAGAGAATCGCTTCATTGGAAATACAAATAATCTCGCTTTGTCATATTTTTCCTTGAGAATTATCTACTTTCTTGTTTACCTTTTCATTGTTAGATCTCTGGTGCTATTGTTTTAATACTGTTTGTTTGTTTGTTCGTGTGTGTGTGTGTGTGTGTGTGTGTTTGAAAGTGAATATGTAGGCGCAGATGCCCCACCACCAACACACACACACACAAACACACACACACACACACACACACACACACACACACACACACACACACACACACACACACACACACACACACACACACACACACACACAGACACACACAGGCAAACAAATATACCACACCTGATTTCCTTCGCCTCCTTTATTTCTCCCTCGTCACCTTTTCTTATGGGTCTGGTAGGTAAGTTTGCTGACCTTACCTGAGACACCGATCATGACACACCTGATGATTTACTTTCCGATATTTAACCCTGACGTTGCAAGTAGCTGCTAAAGGAGGAGGAGGAGGAGGAGGAGGAGAATTCGATGCAGGAAGCAGAGAAGGAAAATGAAAACGGGAGCAAGAATGAAAAGAACGTATAAGAGAATGATGGTGAATAAAATGAGAGAGAGAGAGAGAGAGAGAGAGAGAGAGAGAGAGAGAGAGAGAGAGAGAGAGAGGAGGAAGTGAAGGAATTAAAAGAAAGCAAGGAATAGAAAGGGGAGGAAAAAAGAACAGTACGAATAAAGAGAAAACAGGAAATAGGAGGAGGAGGAGGGGTCGAAATAGATGCATAATTATTAAGATGAAGAGGGAAACGAAAACGAAAAGGGAAACGAGAAAGAGAGAACGAGAACGAGGACAAGGAGAACAAGTATTACAAGGAAGACTTGGGAAAAGGATCCTTCGTGATATGTACTGTGACTTAGCATCCACGTGACGGGAGAGGAGGAGGAGGAGGAGGAGGAGGAAGGGGAGGAGACTGCGTAAGAAGGGGGTTAGATCACCTTTGCCTTGTATAACGAAAGTGTACTGAAGGGCTACGTTGAAGGAGAAGGAAGGGGAAGGAAGAAAAAAAAATAAGTAGAAGACGGAGATGACGAATAAAAAGTAAATGAAAGAGAAAAAGAAAAACAAGTAGAAAAAAATAAAAATAAGTAGTAGAAGAAGAAAAAGAAGAAGAAGAAGAAATAAAGAGAAAGCAGACGTCTATTTGGTCTATCTAGGTGTAAGTGCGAAGAACAGGTGAAGGAAAAAAAAGAGTCGATTGACTGTCCTGGCTATCTGACCTTGAGTGGGGAGGCTTATTCCCTCTCACGATCAGGGCAGGTTAGGTTAGGTTAGTTTAGGTTGAGTTGGAATCAGAATGAGAGTATATTCCACAGCACACCATGGTTAGTTTCGAAGCTACAGACAAGTGCCTTTACTCGGGAATCATTTAGCCGGAGAGAAATTAGGAATATGCGACTGGGTAGGTGTGGAAGGGTAGAAAGGTGACAGGTAAGGGGTGTCGTGGTTACCTGAGCCTGGGGATTTAAACTGAACAGGTATATAATGAGTTTTGGTTATTGAAGTGCTGGGCAAGGTAGAAAGGCATGTGTTAATAGGTGAGGAAGGGAAGGGAGGTGATCTGCAGGTGAATTAGCGGTGATATGCAAGGATTTAACTATTTATACTCTTAATGGGACAGAGCTGAGCACCGAGGCCACGCGCAGCTCTAGAGTATGCTCCCAACTTCACTGGTACTTTGCTTCCCCGTTTTGTTGAGTAAAAGCAGAGGATTTAGTAGAAGTATTTTGTCTTAATTTTTCTTCTGTGCTCTAAGGTTCTTTAATTAAATGTTTTCCTCCTCAGTGACTTCAAGATTTCCCTTTTCATTTATATACCGTTTGATTTTTTTTTTTTTTTTTGTCTTTTTCTGCCCTCCCTATATGCACTTTTTTCGCCCTTTAGTTTGTATTTCCATCTCACTCTCCAAGCCTGTTTTAAGAGTCATTCAATGTCATTCTTTTTTTTTTTTTACTGTTTTCTTTTTTTTTTCTCGATTTGTTTACATTTTCATTTTCTTTCACTTTTTATTTTATATTTTCTACCTCATCTTTTCTTCTTTTTTGTTTTGTTTTTGTTCTTCTTGTTCTTCTTTCTCTTGATTATCTTCCTCCTCAATCTCCTATTCCTCCTCCTCCTCCTCCAACAAGACCTCCAGGAAGGTGAAGTAGTCAGTAGGGTCGGGTCCTGTCGCTGGCAAAAGTCAACAAGACATGACTGCCTAAACACGAGCGATGACGAAGGGGAGGAAAGTGACGTAGTGAGATTGGCGGGAGCGGGCAAGCGGAGCAAGAGAGAGAGAGAGAGAGAGAGAGAGAGAGAGAGAGAGAGAGAGAGAGAGAGAGAGAGAGATGACAAGACAATAATAAAAACCAATTCAAACATGGGAAAAAAGAAAAAAAAGTACTAAGGAAATGAAATCAGACGGACGCCCTTCGCCCTATATTTTTTATCAGCGTCGCAGGTGCCGATCAACAGATTGTCCATCTTCTTGTTGTTGTTGTTCTCATCAAGTCGTTTTCCTGGCTTACCCAGCATTGTAGACATGACAGTGTATAATAGCATTTGTTAGCCCTGATGAACCCTACAACATGGCATTATATATATATATATATATATATATATATATATATATATATATATATATATATATATATATATATATATATATATATATATATATATATATATATTTCTGACCTTGCTTTCGGCCACCTCTTTTGTTTCTTTTTTAGGAGCAGCGAGTAGCGGGCTTTTTTTTTTTTATTGTTTTCTTTTTTTTTGTGCCCTTGAGCTGCCTCCTTTGTTGTAAAAAAAAAAATTTATTTATTTATTTATTTATTTCTTTATTAATTTTTTACGTCTTGGCCTGTGGCTCCGGTAGGCCTTCATAGTAAGGCCTGATGGTCGGCCCCAGCCCGTTGTGGCGCAGGCAAGTGTTTATAGTGGCTCCATCTTTACTCCTCAGCATTTTCCATTTTAGACCCCTAGTTGCATAATATAAATTGTTGGGGGGTGTTGGACGGTCATGCGCCGATCAAGCACAGTTTTTGTGCTATTAACACTTTTTTTTTACTTGTTCCTGTATTATTATTTTTTTTTGGGGGGGTTACTTACATTATATTCCTCCTTGGTCTTTTTTGTTAGTATATTTATTACTTCTACATCCTATTATGGTGTTTGTGTTTATGTTTGTGTGTGTGTCCTTATCGGGAATGGGAAGGGAGGGAGGGAAACCTGGAAATGCAGGTAACAGAAAGCCTATTGGCTCATAACGAGGTTGCCCGCCTTGGTGATTTAATCTGCTCGACAGCCACTTGGGGCTTGAGGAACAGATGAAAGCACCTCGATATTCAGTTTACTCCTGACCCAGAGAAATGACGGTCGATTCGATATTTGAAGGAGTTGATGGTATTCGCATTTACTACTTCTGAGGGAAGATTGTAGGTAGAGGACACCGTAATGAAAGAGGGGGAGGGGGGGGCGGAAGGCGTGGTAAATCTCTCTCTCTCTCTCTCTCTCTTACCTAACCCACCCCAGTTTCAACCCTATAAGTGAGCTATCCTCCCCCCCTCTTACTGTCCCCCCCTCCTTTGTTTGTCCATGCTAAAGGGTCTCTTTGTATAATTTGTTAGTCTCTGTTTCCCATTGATTCTCCGCGTCTTGGTCGGCTTCTAATTCTTATGGGTCGTTTAATCATTATTTTATATATATTTTTTTCTTTTGTTGCTAATTCTTTTGTGTCTGCCTGGCCGATATATTTTCTAGTGTTATTTTAGTTTTTGTTTTTTTCTGGATGTTTTATTTTATTATGACCTGACACCATTTCTTTTGCGAAGGAAAAAAAAAAACTGTTGATGATATGTCTGTGTATTATATTATTATTATTATTATTATTATTATTATTATTATTATTATTATTATTATTGTTATGAAAATTATTAGATATTACATTAACTAACACCAGTCTAGAAAGAGCTGTGTGTGTGTGTGTGTGTGTGTGTGTGTGTGTGAGAGAGAGAGAGAGAGAGAGAGAGAGAGAGAGAGAGAGAGAGAGAGAGAGAGAGAGAATTAGTCTATACTGGCACTGTATCTATATTCTTTAACGTGAAGAAACATTGATCAATATCCCCCTTTTTTTTCTCTTTAAGAATGACAAAGCGATGTAAGGAGATCAGATACTCATGAGTCATCACCACACTTTCTCTCTCTCTCTCTCTCTCTCTCACACACACACACACACACACACACACACACACACACACGATGCATTTCTTGACCTTACGCAACCGATATGATTCGTCTTTGCATCTTATAACTTCTCGATCGTTACCTCCAAAATTCTTCTTCTTCTTCTGCTGCTGCTTCATCCTTCTGTTTTCGTTTTTCATTTGTTATTGCTTGGCTTCCTTCGTCTTCTTCATTATCATCATCACCATCATCATCATCATCATAATTTTCTTCACGTTTTTCGTTTCGCACCTTTCTTTGTGTCAGTTTTTGATTGGCCATCTGTCTGGTTCTCTATCCTATTTTTTCATCATAACCAATTTATTTAGTATATATGTATTTACATTTACTCATTTATTTTTAACTATTTATCTACCTATCTATCTATTTGTCTATCTATATCTATCTATTTCCATTTAGCAAACTGTCTTATCAGACAATATATACATATATCTATCTATGTTATTTCGTCTACCACAGTTTATCTATCACAATATAATATCAGACTGTCGATCTGTTCATAAGTATATCACTGCCTATATATATCTGTCAACGTCTCACTATTCTAATCAATTCGTAAACTATCTATCAATGTTTATTAATCTACCTCTGTCTTTATAACTACCGTACCTATCCGTCAAATTCCCAATCTACCAGTCTATTCCGCATCCCCAGCGTTCAGGTAGCTTAGTGTCCACCAAGTTTCTTTGCTCAGTCCAGTGCAGAACAAGGCGCGGACTTAGCCTTTCCAACGGGTCCACTTATCTTGACCTTCTCGATCCCCTTCTGCTGTTTCTTAAATGTGTGCCGCTCTGTTGTTGATTTTTTTTGGTCAATATGTTTCTCCCCGTCTGTTCGAGTCCCACCGAAACACACTGATTTTTCAAACCATCGCCGAGTAGCGGAAGATTACCCACATGCTGCCCAGCTTCAATCAACCCTTGCGTCAGGGACTTTGGTCAAGAGGAGCACCAGGGGGCACATGGGCCAAGCAAGGGTCATATATCACGGCACCCACTATAAATAAAATTTGCCTGCGTTACAAACGGGCTGGGGCCGCCCAAGAGACCCCTCAAGACAGCCTACCGGCACTACAGGCAGCACAAAAAAAAAAAACTTTTTTTTACTCTTGCTGTGTGTGTGTTTTTGTGCCTTTATGTCTATGTGTTTTCAACCTGTGTGTTTGTGTGTGTGTGTGTGTGTGTGTGTGTGTGTGTGTGTGTGTGTGTGTGTGTGTGTGTGTGTGTGTGTGTGTGTGTGTAACGTAGATTTGTTGTGAATTTATTGAGAAAAGGAAGCAGTTAATGTCTTCCGGCGATAAGCGAGGGTCAGGCTGTATGGTGCTGCCCTCACTTGCCGTAACCGAAGCCGCCAAATCCTCTGTGGAAGCCGCCATGGAAGCCGTCAAAGCCGCCGCGGTGACCAAAGCCGGGTTCAGGGTCAGCCTCGGCGCTCCTTTTGCCCCGGTAGCCGCCAAAGCCGCCGCCGATGAAGCCGCCACCAAAGCCGCTACCGAAGCCTCCATGGAAGCTACTGGCCAAAACCGGCGCCATGCCTAAAGCCGGGTTCTGGGGCTGCCTCGGCGCTCCTCTGCCGCGGTAGCCGCCAAAGCCGCCGCCAATTAGGCCGCCGCCGAAACCGCCATGGAAGCCGCCCAGGCCAAAGCCGCCGCCATGGAAGCCCCCCCTAAAGCCGGGGAGAGCCTCAGGCTGGGGCATGGCACTGGCCAGGGCCACGAAGACGACCACGAGGGCGGCGACAACAACCTGCGGCGAGCACTGACGTGAGGAGTTGTTGAGAGAGAGAGAGAGAGAGAGAGAGAGAGAGAGAGAGAGAGAGAGAGAGAGAGAGGCCTTTGTTCCAACATAACTACTTGAAGCTTCCCTCATGTTTTTATAGGTGCGAATAAAGTCAAGTGGTGGTTGCAGTGGTTGTGTTGGCAATGGTGATGTAAGTGGCCTAGGGGTGAGGGTGGTGGCTGTGACACTGGTGGTGTGAGAGTGAGTGGTGGTAGTGCAATGGTATGCCGGTGGTGGTGGGCGTGTCTGCGGGACTCACGCGGTTGGCCATGGCGTTCGGGATGCTATGGGGCAGGAACTGTGTCCCTCTGGACGGCGGCAGCACCTTTTATAGTAAGACGCGGCGTGTTGGCACCAGCTCTTCATGTTTGTGTTGTTAGAGTGAAGGCGGAGCAGCAAGGCGCCGCGGCCCTGAGGCAAGGCCGCCGCCGGATATAAAGCCCCTATTACACGTATCCGGTTTCCTACGGCGCCGTCGGTCGCGACGCTAGCATATGTTCAAACCGGAGCGTGTGATAGCAAATCGGCCGTATGAACGCTCACCCACGGCCGGCCGGATGAACTTTCGCCAGTACTAAAGTTGGCCGTACGGCCAACCTTCAAACAGCACGCTAGAGCAATAGCAACGAGATTGTCGTCGAGAGAAGGCATGTCACTCCTCCACCACATCCAGTGCTACACTGACCCACTTGCCACCGGCCGTTCAAATCCGTGTAATAACTCTAGCCGTAGGCCAGAATTTTCCTACGGCGCCGTAGGCCAGGTTGGCATTTTGGAAACCGCGGCAGCCGACGGTGGCATGTTCCTCCCGCCTCCAACAGAGCCATGACCAGCACGGTGAGTCCCACACAGCAGAGACTCAGGCACCACCGCCACACGCCTCCCAGCAACACACACACACACACACACACACACACACACACACACACACACACACACACACACACACCACCGCCACACGCCTTCCAGCACCACACACACACACACACACTGGTCTAAGTCCTATCCAAAGATCGGTACTACCAGCTGTGTGCTCTTCCGTTGGGGAACGGCTGGCTGTCTCGAGAGAGACCCGCAGCAGACCAAGAGGTGAATTACACACACACACACACACACACACACACACACACACACACACATACACACACATACACACACACACACACATCTTAGCACTAAACACACTCACACATCACTGCCCTCACGTCAGTGCTCGCCACAGGTTGTTGTCGCCGCCCTCGTGGTCGTCTTCGCGGCCTTGGCCAGTGCCATGCCCCAGCCTGAGGCTCTCCCCGGCTTCAGGGGGGGCTTTCATGGCGGCGGCTTCGGTCTCGGCGGCTTCCATGGCGGCTTCGGCGGCGGCTTCATCGGCGGCGGCTTTGGCGGCTACCGTGGCAAGAGGAGCGCCGAGGCTGACCCTGAACCCAGCTTAAGGAACGGCGGCAACTTTGGCATCGGTGGCTTCCATGGCGGCTTTGGCGGCGGCTTTGGCGGCTACCGTGGCAAGAGGAGCGCCGAGGCTGACCCTGAACCCAGCTTAAGGAACGGCGGCAGCTTTGGCATCGGTGGCTTCCATGGCGGCTTTGGCGGCGGCTTCATCGGCGGCGGCTTTGGCGGCTACCGTGGCAAGAGGAGCGCCGAGGCTGACCCTGAACCCGGCTTTAGGCACGGCGGCGGCTTTGGCGGCGGCTTCGGCGGTTTCCACGGAGGGTTTGGTTACGGCAAGTGAGACACAGTGGCGGCCGGCGGCACCTGACATGTAGCTGGAAGGCGAGCGAATAAACTGTGCACAGAGCCTTTGGTTGTGTCGGCCTCCTGCCCTCGCAAGGATGTGTATGGCGGGGGAGGATGATGTGGTGTTAGCAAGGATGTGTATGGTAGGAGGAGGATGTTGTGTTAGCAAGGATGTGTATGGCGGGGGGGAGGGGTGATGTGGTGTTAACAAGGATGTGTATGGCGGGGGGGAGGGGTGATGTGGTGTTAGCAAGGATGTGTATGGCGGTGGGGGGGGATGATGTGTTAACAAGGATGTGTATTGTGGGGGGTTTGATGTGTTAGCAAGGATGTGTATGGCGGGAGGGGGGGTGATGTGATGTTAGCAAGGATGTGTATGGCGGGAGGGGGGATGATGTGGTGTTAGCAAGGATGTGTATGGCGGGGGGGGGGGGGGGTTGATGTGTTAGGAAGGATGTGTATGGCGGGGGGTTGATGTGTTAAGAAGGATGTGTATGGCGTGAGGGGTGTGACGTGATGTTGTGTGATGTTGTGGCGCAACTGTTGGGTTTGGGGAGATTTATAAGTTTCCTAAATTTTGTTTGCTTATTTTTTTTTTGTTAGTTTTATTGTTTTTGAAAGTCAGGCCTCCACCCTTCCTCCTCAAATTTGGAAACGAACTATTAGGAAGTCTACCTTGGCAACGTCGAAACCGTCGAAGAAAACGATTTGTTGCTGAAGTAAGAAAACTAAAAAAATTAAGGGTACTTTCAAAAGGAAATTAAATTTCCTCGTTCAACAGATGCTTAATGAATGATTCCTTTAAGTATGAAAACGAAGAAAACTTACTAGAGCTTATCAATAGAGAATAAAAAAAAACAGTAAAGATTGGTTTTATTAACACGCCGATATCTTGTTTTCTGCTTAACGAACTGCTCCTGTTATCATATATATATATATATATATATATATATATATATATATATATATATATATATATATATATATATATATATATATATGCTGCAATCCTTCAGACCCTCCGGAAAGCCATTGGAAAGCGCGTTGAAAACAAAACAGGTGTGAAAACAGCCATGGAATGTGAGTGGAACCCGCACGGAGTGGTCCATGTAATAATAATAAATTAATTATATAGAGACAGCCCAAACCTGCGACTCACCACAGCTAAAATCTGATAGACTCTTACTTACGAGCCCCTTTAGGATCTGGATTCTCATGATTTAGGTGATCCTGATCCTGATCTGCCTGATCCAGAGCCCGAGGTGGGTTGTAGCAGACGACACCCGCAGTACAGCTCTCACGCGGTTACACTCAGCATCTCCGAATTTAGTTCGAGTATACAACCCAAGAGCGCCTCCCATAATGAGTGAGGAGCATATAATAAGATAAGACGATGTTGCAGAAATGGTTTTGTGGCAGTAAAGATGTAAAATAGAAGTACCGTATTGCAAACAGAATTGTGGGAGATATACAGGCCACACCAAGCCCCCTTGTTATAACTTGGGTTACAATACAATATTACTATTTATTGCGTCTTTTAATCTTCCATAGGTATACGTGTGTGTGTGTGTGTGTGTGTGTGTGTGTGCGCACGCTTTGTTTTGATCTGTCGCTCTGCCTCCAGGCGTTCTATTTACCCAGAGCGAATCCATACAAGATTCAGATCCGGGCCAGTGATCTAGAGCTGATCAGTGTTCTAAATAGGAGACGCCTTCCTCTTGACCCCCCTGTGTTTCCACGTTTCGTCCCATACAGTGCTACTCAGCCTCCTTCGGCCGCCCGGGTTTGCACAATTCTTTCATAGCTATTTTCACACATTTTGATCTCTATATCCTTTGGTATGGTTTTCTGGAAGTTTAAAGGTTAGTAAAAGACATATGTGGCAACAAAAGAGTACTTCGCATGGTAGGAAGCAGGATATGGACACGTTAATATAACCAACTTAACCAACAGCGATGACAAAAGAACTGAACTCTCTCTCTCTCTCTCTCTCTCTCTCTCTCTCTCTCTCTCTCTCTCTCTCTCTCTCTCTCTCTCTCTCTCTCTCTCTCTCTCTCTCTCTCTCTCTCTCTCTATATATATATATATATATATATAATATCTATATATATATCTATATATATATATATATATATATATATATATATATATATATATATATATATATATATATATACCATGTTCCTTCCCAATATTGGCTATAAATGAGAATCTTAAGCGCCAAATTCATGGCTGGATTTTCGATGAGCTGCAACGTTTGTTGACGGAGTAAAATGAAAGAAGTAATTAGAAATATATTGTTTATTTGTTTCTTTGTGTTTGACAGGAGTATCCCTTAGTTGTTGTTATCTGCCGTCGGGTGAAGCGTTGCCCATTGTCACCCGCATTGAAAGTGTTTGTATCCCGTCGAATGCACTGGCGCTGCCACAGCCGCGGGCAAAGCCAGGCTAGGAATCAGCCTCTGGCTCGTTTATCCATAATAGTGTCCGCCGTAGCCGCCGTGGCCACCACCGAATCCGCCACCAAAGAAGCCACGTCCACCAAAGCTTCCGAAGTGACCGGGCTCAGGGTCGGCATCGGCGCTCCTCTTTCCGCGGTAGTAACCACCCCCATGTCCGCCAAAGCCGCCAAAGCCACCGCCTCCAAAGCCGCGGAAGCGTCCGGGCTCAGCCTCGGGCTGAGGCTCTGGGTCGGCATCAGCGCTCCTCTTTCCGCGGTAGTAACCACCCCCATGTCCGCCAAAGCCGCCAAAGCCGCCAAAGCCACCGCCACCAAAGCCGCGGAAGCGTCCGGGCTCAGCCTCGGGCTGGGGCTCTGGGTCGGCGACGACCACAGCGAAGAGGACCGCCAGGACGGCGGAGACAATAACCTGCGGGAGGAAGGCTGCGTCAGTATGGGTGGTGGTAGTGGCCTGAAACATTAGTTAGCACGCTGATTCCTTGAGGTGTTATGGCGCATGTAAGGCAGTGAGTGTTTGGAGGGCGGAATTCAGGTGTACTTGTGTACTTTGTAGAAAATGAGAGAAGTAGTAAGGTGGTGACTTGGTCAACTAGTGAAAGTGCTTACCCTGATGTGTGTGTTTGAATGTGTTAGTGTGTTAGTGTGTGTGTGTGTGTGTGTGTGTGTGTGTGTGTGTGTGATTAGGTGTTCAAGCTTGCGTGTGTCAGCGTGGAGTGTGGCAGGTGCGGGCGCTGAGTCTGTTCTGTCGAGGACTCACCTTTGTGTTCATGCTGAGGAGTTAAGCAGGAACTGATGCTCGTGGTCCAGCGCTGCAGCCTTATATACACGTCTGGGGAGGCTCCGCATGGCCACTAGTCTTCAAGGAAGTCGGGGCGGGGCGTACCAGCGGGGGATATTGAAGGCCACCGCTGTCGGCCGATTCTGTAAAGGAAGGAGTCAGGAGTTTGGATCATGACAACTTTTAGGTTGGTGTAATTGTTTACATGTAAACAAATAGCCAACTGCCGCTTTGGATGCAGTAGTTATGATAACATTTGACATCTATGGAAGGTAGTTGAACGCACCCCCCCCCCCCCCCCACACACACATACAAACAAATGCTCTCCATCATAGCTCTAATGATTCTATTACTCATATTATTTGCATAGTATTTTAATTGGCTTTAGCAATAAATTTTTTTTTTTTTATCAAACAATAGTAAAATGCTTTTTATCATGATTTTCTTTAATATGATTCTTATCATGAATATTAAACTTCCACGTGATGATCTTGATCATTATGGAAATTATTATTGCTATTATTATTATTATTATTATTATTATTATTATTATTATTATTATTATTATTATTATTATTATTATTATTATTATTATTATTATTATTATTATTATTATTATTATTATTATTATTATTATTAGTAGTAGTAGTAGTAGTAGTAGTAGTAGTAGTACTATTATTATTATTTTTATTATTCTTATTCTTATTTTTAATATTATCGTTATTATCATTATTTTTATATTATTATTAATAGTATTTTCATAATTACCCAAAAAATTATTGTTATTATTATTTTTGTGTTTTTTACAGTTTTTTTTTTGTTATTTCTGTTGTTGCTGTTTTAATTTTTATGTATTATTATTATTATTATTATTATTATTATTATTATTATTATTATTATTATTATTATTATTATTATTACTATTACTATTATAATTATTACCTCCGCTAACGAAGTTAGGAGGAGGTTATATTTTCGGACCGGTCAGTATCTGTATTTATCTGTTTGTTTATTTGTTCGTGAACAGTTTCCTGTGCACAATTCTGCAGATATCTCAACCAATTTTTCATGGAAGCTTCGTGTCCATCCAGAATAGAACCCATTTTTTTTTGTCAAAGGTCAAGGTCAAGGTCGCACAAAACGTCATTTTGGCCATAACTTCGGTTCTCGTCATCGTAGAGTCTTGAGACGATTCATATTTTAGCTCATGGAAAGATGCACCTTGCATGGCCTTGACGTTTGACCTTGACCTCAAAAAGTTCGCCCAAAGTCGAAGTTTACAAAAAAAAAATAGAATTTCATTAATTTTCGAAACAAATGCTTCCATATGATGCACTTTGCATCCAAAACAGAACCCATTAAATGTTTGGTGTCAAAGGTCAAGGTCGCACAAAACGTCAGATTGGCCATATTTTTGGTTTTCGTCATCGTAGAGACTTCAGACTTGGTTAATATTTTAGCGCATGGAAAGATGCAGCTTGCATGGCCGTGACCTTGACCCTTGACTTTGACCTCGAAAAGTTTGTCCAAGGTCAAAGTTTCCAAAAAATAGAATTTCATCAAATTTCAAAACAAATGCTTCCATATGATACACCTTGTACGGCCTTGACCTTGACCTTTGACCATGACCTCGAAAAATTCGCCCAAGGTCAAAGTTTAAAAAAAATAGAATTTCATAAAAATTCGAAAAAAATGCTTCCATATGATGCATAGGATCACAGTTGATGCTCATACCAATTTTCAAGACGATCTTTGAGGAGGTGCACTTTCCGAGTGCTATGCGTCTAGTTATTAATTCTTTTATTATTTCTGTTAATTATTATTAAGTGTCATTAGTGTCATTAATTATCATTAGGTGTTCGCGTGGCCAGTTGTTTTCAGGAACACCTTGTTTTATTGGGATTGGCTTGGCGTGGAAGAAAACAAAGATCGCTGCTCCCACACTATTTATGTAAGTAAATGAACCCCGCAGAGAATGATGACATTACCCTTCGGTTTTCGAGAAGAAAGTTTTACTAATGACTGCAGTGTGCGCCTCTCCTTGCTCTCCCTCGGAGATTTTCTGTGATTCCACCCATGATGATCGGCCTAGTTGAGTATAGCTGGTGTCATCGAAATAATATTGTTGTCGTTGTTCATTTTTTATAACAAAAATATGATTAGTTTTTATTATATAATTTATTTGAGTTATTATAAATATATAAGAAAATTCATACCTATTTGCTGCTTCTTCAAATATAACAGGAGATTAAAAGTATCGGTCAAGTTTGGTTCCGTAGTTGGACTTGATACTTTCTTCTGAAATTTGTCATCTGATGCTTTGTCGTGGCTCCGTCGAAAGGCCTTGTTTGTGTGAGGCCGGACGGTGAGTGTGCGGGCGTGGCGGGTGCCGGGGAGCAAGGCTGATGCGTCACTGTCACTCACGAAGCCTCAGGAGTCACGAGTCGTGTACACGCTCACAGTAGATGGAACATAACGATGCACCCGTAAATACACAGCACGACATTGTATATATTATGTACAATGTATAGGTACTAAATGGTCTTGTGTTTTTCTGATTTGGTGTGATGAATGGAAGTGACCTGGCCACAAAGAAACAGTCCTGAATGGTGTTTTTATGTTTGTATTGCCCATCTGTAAACAGTGATTGTCTGGGCTCTTACTATATCGATATTATGAATGTGTTTGTGATCATTTGCAATTTTGCATGATGTGCCTGTGACAAATATGTGTAACTTAGAGACTAAAAACATCCATGAACACAAGCATAACTTTTACTAGTGCTACTAGTACTTTTTTTCATGATGGTGTGCGTTCTTTCTTTATCAGAGTCATTCTCGAAGGTCTGATCACGCTCTAGACACGCGATCGCCAGCCATTGGCCCCCTTGAAGCTTGCAACACTGGTGATCTTTGGGTACTGTTGAAACCTCACACTACGCATAGGAGGGAAACGGGACACAACCTCTTACTGGCACTCGGTCCCTCTCATCTCTGTTCTCACCGTGCTGTGCATCTCCAGTCTCAAAGATAAAGAAGAAAAGAACATTTCAGTTTTTCCGCCTTTTTTCCTTAGAAATTTTTCTTTCATGTAAGAGTGTCATCTGTTACACACACACACACACACACACACACACACACACACACACACACACACACACACACAAACACACACGCACTTGCACACACGTAGAATCCCATTGCAAACTGTTCCAGGAAATATCTACTTTTTGTATCCCTCCCTATTTTTTCAGAAGTAACTCGGCTCTTCATCTGTTCCCTCATCATCCCATCAGCGGGACATGAACAATATGACGATATCCATCAGACTAACCTTCACGTTCCCTTGTAAATATTTAAGTAAGAAAAGATGCAAGAAAGCGGATAGACTGTGCTGATAATGTTTATATTTATAGAGAGCCTCACGTTGCTTATTAAGTAAATAAACCAATAACCGAGTCCAGGCGGACCTTGTTTCGCGTCTCGTCTGCCGCTACAAACAAGCTGGCAATTTTTCCGTCACCGCCGAGTGGCCTAAGACTACCCACATGCTGTCCTGAAGACCGCTTATCAACCCGGACTCTAGATTCTCTCTAAAAGAGGATCAAATAGGAACTTCTTGGGACAACATGTGGCAGATGGCGCCACTATAAACACTTCCCTAACCAGAAAGGTCGAGGGCCGGCCACCAGGCCCCACCGAGACAACCAGCCGGCGCCACCAGCAAAACGTAAAAGAAAACAATAATAAATAAATAAACTCCTTTTCCTTGTTTCATTCAAACCAACTTCCTGCACTTTCTCATCACCTTCACGCAATATTCTCACTCCTGATTTCCAAAATGGCTCTACGTATAAAGGACTTTCCACAACACGTTTGCAGTTCTTCCTTAAGTTGCAAGGACAAAAAAATGCACCGTCACCCCTTAATACTTAGTGAGACGGAAATCAAGATCAACTAATTGGTGATATTTCTCTTCCGTGTGTGTGTGTGTGTGTGTGTGTGTGTGTGTGTGTGTGTGTTACTATTTCTTGTGCGTTGTGAAGTACCTAATTAGTTATTTTGATGCATTTCGGTTCTTGTTGTTGTTGTTGTTGTTGTTGTTGTTTTTGTGCTTCTTGTTCTTCTTCTTTTTCTTTTTCTTCTTCTTCTTCTTCTTCTTCTTCTTCTTCTTCTTCTTCTTTTTAGTGTAATTTTTGTTTACCTATTTCGCTGGTTTTCTTGCTTTCTTCTTCTTCTTCTTCTTCTTCTTCTTTTTCTTCCTCCTCCTTTTCGACTCCACTTGTTTCTCTACCTCCTTCTCCACCTCCTTCTCCTCTCACCTATCATCCGTATCTTCCTAAATACCTACACCTGTGTCTTTCATTTACCTTAATTAGATCCTGTTATTCCCAAAGCCGTCCACCATTTCCTTCTTTCTTGTTATTAATATTTATATTAATATTGTTATTATTATTTTCATTATCATTATAATTATTATCTTTAATTATTATTATTATTACTATTATTATGATCACATCATTATTATTTTCTATTAATTTTTTTTTATCATTATTATTATTCTATTATTATTCTATTTTATTTTGGTTGTTACTAATATATTTAGTCTTATTTTTGTATATTTTCATTTTGTTTATTTGTCACTACATTTTATTGTGGCTATATCCTAAGCCATCAGGTTATCCCGTCAGGATCTTGGGCCGTATTACTAATCAAATCCGAGAAGTTTCGAGTCCCTACAGAGTTCAGGATGAATAACTCTGTAGTGACCCGAAACTTCTCGGACTGGACTTGTAATACGGCCCCTAAACTGACCTTTATAGGGACCCAAAACTTTCCGGATTTGACATGTAATGCGGCCCCTCGTCCGTCGCCTTGCGGAGACCAAATGAAGGCAATGTAATCTTTGGATCCCTCACAGTGGGGGCAGCCTTCCACACTGGGCGAGAGACGTCGCCGGCACTCGCGTTAACCCTAAATTCTTGGCACTGTGTGTCTCAACCTTAGAGAAGTTAGGGCCTTTTTCAAATAATGTGACGAATGGTGAGTTTATGTTTATATTTATAAATATTTTCATTTCTGAACAAATTTTACAAGTGTTGTAGTAAATCTAAATATTATAATGCAGAAGCATCAGAAGATATAGAGGAACTTTAGATCACTTAAGGCAGTGGTTCCCAAACTTCTTCTGACTGAGTACCACTTGAAGGTCCCGTACCATCACCGCGTACCACCTGGTTCCAGAAAAACACATTTCGATCAGATATCAATTTATTCATAATTAGAACAAACAAATGAACCAACAACAAAGAACACAAATCATTAATTAAATTTTAATGTGAGGAATGCAACTGCTTCTCCACCAACTGGTCGGTGGGTGGCATAACTTTGCTTACAGCACATCGAAAATCATGTCCGGGCGCAGCGAGACGGTTCCTGCTCTTTGACTTGATATTCATCATGACTGAGAACCCCTGCTCACACTCCCACGGAGAGGAGAAAATCCGTAGCTAGGGAACAGCGCGATGGGCTAGTGTCGGGTATGAGGAGGCCATGCTCACCCTGAAGTTTATAGGACAGCATTCCTTGTGCTTCGCCTTTGCTGTCTCATGAGACTGGATATCTATGAGCGCCTCTTGTTCCCCGGTCCCGACAGGCAGATCGGCTGGGTCAATGGAGAATGGATTGGTGATGTAGGCACAACATGTCACGTCCGGGAAGTAATGCTTCAATTCAGTCTTGAGCACTAAAAGATGATTGACGATTTCTTGGGAAAATTCATCATTTGGCTCGATCTCAAGGGTTATCAGGAGTTCGAACATTCCGTACCACCTGTAAGGCCCTTGCGTACCACTAGTGGTACGCGTACCACAGTTTGGGAACCACTGACTTCAGGCAAGGGATAGACGAATAAGCCACAAAGCCTGTTTGTCTCCGCCAGCAACAAGAAGAGCAGAATAGATAGTTGAAGGAACCATTCTCAAGGTATTCCTGAATTGGTTATCGGCTGCTTGTCTTAGTTTCGACAGAAACGGGCTTTACTATTCAATGCTCAGCCCTTGTTGTGTTCTAAACCTGTCTAACAAGACTCTCAGCCGTTCAAATCATAACGTATAGTTTAATTACTGTTTATTACCGTTAGTTATTTAATTAATTAATTGTTAGTTAATTACTGAGTTTATTACTGTTAACTTCTATGTTTTGTTGCTGATGTGTATCACGGTACGAAGTGGATCGAGGGTCTTCCAGGCATCAATGTGAGGAGCTGCTTTCTCTGAGAAAAAAAGGTTTCTGGGCACGTGTTGTCTGTTTGCCTGGCAAAGCCCGAAGGCCTTACACAGCCGGATGGTCCTCCGCCGGCGTTCCTTCTTAAGATTTGCTCTAAACGAGAATCTTAAGCGCCAAGTTCGTGGCTGAGTTCTCGTTGACCTGCAACGTTTGTTGACGGAGTAAAATGAAAGAAATAATTATAAATATATTGTTTATTTGTTTCTTTGTGTTTGACAGGAGTATCCCTTAGTTGTTGTCTTTATCTTCCGTCGGGTGAAGCGTTGCCCATTGTCACCCGCGGTGAAAGTGTCTTTCCCGTCGAGTGCACTGGCGCTGCCACAGCCGCGGGCAAAGCCAGGCTAGGAATCAGCCTCTGGCTCGTTTATCCATAATAGTGTCCGCCGTAGCCGCCGTGGCCACCACCGAATCCGCCACCAAAGAAGCCACGTCCACCAAAGCTTCCGAAGTGACCGGGCTCAGGGTCGGCATCAGCGCTCCTCTTTCCGAAGTGGCGGTGTCCATATCCACCGCCATAGCCGCCATAGCCACCGCCATAGCCACCAAAGCTGCGGAAGTGTCCGGGCTCAGCCTCGGGCTGGGGCTCTGGGTCGGCATCGGCGCTCCTCTTTCCGCGGTAGTAACCACCCCCATGTCCGCCAAAGCCGCCAAAGCCGCCAAAGCCACCACCACCAAAGCCGCGGAAGTGTCCGGGCTCAGCCTCGGGCTGGGGCTCTGGGTCGGCATCGGCGCTCCTCTTTCCGCGGTAGTAACCACCCCCATGTCCGCCAAAGCCGCCAAAGCCAAAGCCACCGCCACCAAAGCCGCGGAAGCGTCCGGGCTCAGCCTCGGGCTGGGGCTCTGGGTCGGCGACGACCACAGCGAAGAGGACCGCCAGGACGGCGGAGACAATAACCTGCGGGAGGAAGGCTGCGTCAGCATGGGTGGTGGTAGTGGCCTGAAACATTAATTAACACGCTGATTCCTTGAGGTGTTAGGGCACATGTAAGGCAGTGAGGGTTTGGAGGGCGGAATTCAGGTGTACTTGTGTACTTTGTAGAAAATGAGAAAAGTAGTAAGGTGGTGACTGTTGGTCAACTATATTATAGTGAAAGTACTTACCCTGAAGTGTGTGCTTGAATGTGTTAGTGTTAGTGTGTGTTACTGTGTGTGTGTGTGTGTGTGTGTGTGTGTGTGTGTGTGTGTGTGTGTTCAAGCCTGTGTGTGTCAGCGTGGAGTGTGGCAGGTGTGGGCGCTGAGTCTGTTCTGTCGAGGACTCACCTTTGTGTTCATGCTGAGGAGTTAAGCAGGAACTGATGCTCGTGGTCCAGCGTTGCAGCCTTATATACACGTCTGGGGAGGCTCCGCATGGCCACTAGTCTTCAAGGAAGTCGGGGCGGGGCGTACCAGCGGGGGATATTGAAGGCCACCGCTGCCGCCCGATTCTGTAAAGGAAGGAGTCAGGAGTTTGGATCATGACAACTTTTAGGTTGGTGTAATTGTTTACGTGTAAACAAATAGCCAACTGCCTCTTTGGATGCAGTAGTTATGATAACGTTTAACATCAAAGGATTTAGTTGAACACACACACACACACACACACACACACACACACACACACACACACACACACACACACACACACACACACACACATATGTACACCTACACAATAGTCTCCATTATAGTTCTAATGATTCTATTACTCATATTATTTGCATAACAATTTGATCGGCTGTATCCCTCCCAATTTTCCTTTTATTTTTTTTTCGTACGTGCGTCTCCTTCAGAAGACACTCGGCTCATCATCTCTTTCCTCATCATCCCATCTCTCCATCGCTATCTTCCTCCTCCTCCTCCTCCTCCACCTCCTCCTCCTCCTCCTCCTCCTCCTCCTCCTCCTCCTCCTCCTCCTCCTCCTCCTCCTCCTCCTCCTCCTCCTCCTTTTCCTCCTCCTCCTGCTCTTTGTTGTCTTGCTTCTTTCTCTCTGTTTCTTGCTGTTGTTGTATTTTGTTCTGTTATGCTAGGTTATTTGTTTGTTTTTTGTTGTTATTGTTATTCTTTGTTCTTGTTTACATGTTACTCTTGTTCAGATTTTTCCGTTTCATATTTTTTCCTCTGTTCTTTCTTGCGTTCCTCCTCCTCCTCCTCCTCCTCCTCCTTTTCTTTCTTTTTCTTTGTCTCCGTTATTTTTCTTAATCATCATCATCATCATCATCATCATCTTCATCATCATCATAATCGTCATCATCATCATTTCGCGGATTCAGGGAACAGAGCTTTTGTGTGTGAGGAAAATGTTGCAAGGCCACACACGTGCTCATCTTTCCCCGCTACCTGGCTGATTAACGATGTTGCCGTACCTGGGAAAACCCGAGGTAGGGGACTGTGGCGAGCTGGGTGTCGATGGCGAAACCTTCCTCGCGTTCATGGGTTCAAGTTTTTTGCTCGCTCGTTTTCTCTGAACTCGGGAAGGTTTCTTTAATTCTTCTTCTCTTATTAATCGTTTGCCCTTCTGAGTTGCAGTAGTAGTAGTAGTAGTAGTAGTAGTAGTAGTAGTAGTAGTAGTAGTAGTAGTAGTAGTAGTAGTAGTAGTAGTAGTAGTAGTAGTAGTAGTAGTAGTAGTAGTACCTAGTTGTGGTACCTAGTCGTAGTAGTAGTAGTAGTAGTAGTACCTAGTTGTGGTACCTAGTACTAATAGTAGTAGTAGTAGTAGTAGTAGTAGTAGTAGTAGTCGTAGTAGTAGTACCTAGTTGTGGTACTTAGTCGTAGTAGTAGTAGTAGTAGTAGTAGTCGTAGTAGTAGTTGTAGTAGTAGTAGTAGTAGTAGTAATAGTAGTGGTAGTAGTAGTAGTAGTAGTACCTAGTCGTGGTTCGTAGTAGTAGTAGTAGTAGTAGTACCTAGTTGTGGTACCTAGTAGCAGTAGTAGTAGTAGTAGTAGTAGTAGTAGTAGTAATAATAGTGGTAGTAGTAGTAGTAGTAGTAGTAATACCTAGTTGTGGTACCTAGTCGTAGTAATAGTAGTAGTAGTAGTCGTAGTCGTAGTAGTAGTTTGATTTCCTGTCATTATTTTATGGGTTAGATTAAATACTGATTTAGCTCTGTCGTGGTTGGGGATGTCCAGAGTATGCATAACGCCAAGTGGTTCCTCGCTACAGTGCACACCTCCGTGTCCCTTGACCTGTGTTGAATCGCAGGTAAAGGCCGCTCACCCCGGGACGAGGCGAGGCGGGGAGCGACGACCGGGTTGCCACAGCATGTTTTCCCCACGCGTTGGTGACCTTGAAGACAGAGGATGTGTGTGTGTGTGTGTGTGTGTGTGTGTGCAAGGGTATTTTTTTGTGCTTTTGTGTGTAATTCACCTATTTGTTTCTTCCTGGACTGGAGCAACAAGCTCATTGCGTCACGAGTCTGCAGGCCTTGGGTTTTCACCCTTTGTTACTCGTCTTTGACGGTGCCGGACCACCACCCTGGGGTGCAGGGCACGACCTTCGAATATTACCCGACGTTTACCCGTTCATGCTGGGTGGCAGAGGTACATGTGTTAGGAGACTGCCCATCCGTTTCTACTTCTTCTTGGAATCAGAATCTGCGTTGGAACCGAATCACTAATCGCTGCACTACAGAGCTCCGTGAATGCATGCGTGTGTGTGTGTGTGTTGGTAGGCTGTTGATGGGGCTTGTTGGTCGCCCCGAACCTGTTAGGGGAAGAATTTAATAGCGGCATCATTCTTACTTGTCTATTCTGTCCCTTGCAGTTGAACTTGATCCACTGAGAGAATTTCGCCAGAGTCCGGGGTTGATTGACGGTCATGTGGATAACATGATGGGTAGTCTTAGGCCACTGGGCGATGACTGAACGTTGTCAGCGGGGCATGAACTCTAGTTCTCCAGGACAACGCCCAAGCACTCTGCCCACTCGGCCAACGCCGTATTTTGTTAATATATATATGTGTGTGTGTGTGTGTGTAATTCACCTCCTGGTCTGCTGCGGGTCTCTCTGAAGACAGCCAGCCGTTCCCCTACGGAAGAGCACAGAGCTCATAGTATACCGATCTTTGGGTAGGACTGAGTCCACTCACACACAACACACCGCGACAACGAGGTCACAGCTCCTTGCCTGACGTCGCGTACCTACTCACTGCTAGGTGAACAGGAGCTACACGTGAAAGAAGATAAACTCAACTTATCTTCACCCGGCCGGGGAATCGAACCCCGGTCTTTCTGGTTGTGAGGCAGACGCTCTATCACCTGTGCTACCGTGTGTGTGTGTGTGTGTGTGATATGCCTGCCGCTTTGACTGCAAGAAATTTGTTGTGATTCTTATATTTGTTGCGTCCAATACTGCTGTTTATATTTTATTAGTACTACTGCTTGTTGTTGTTGCTGCTGCTGCTGCTCATGCATCTGCTGCCGGCACTACTACTACTACTACTACTACTGCTACTACTACTACCACCACCACCACCACCACCTGTACTACTACTACTACTACTACTATTACCACCACCACCACCACCACCACCACCTATACCACTACGCACTAGCTCAACCCCTCCTCGTTCACTGGCCACATCTCTGTCCCCCTACTCAACACGGAAGCACATATTTGATTGCGCAAAACTAAAAACTTCATATTTTTTAGCCGTGCTCTCCTTGCTCTCCTCACATGCGTATCATATTCCAAAGGTTGAAAAGCAGATGCTGACGTCTCCCGCGCACTCGTTCCCGCCTTCGCTCCGTTCTGGATTCCCTAAAGGCAAAAACTTGCATCTCGCATCCACACGCCCACCGCGCTAGCCTTTCTCCGCTGTAAGAAAACACCTTCACACAACTCGCCTTCGTATTATATCTTTGGGACTACAAAAAACATGATTGCGTATTCTCCTTACGTCACATTGCTTGTCGTCTGAAAGGATAAATAAATAATGGATTAAACAATATGACGATATGCATATAGACTAACCTTCACGTTCCCTTGTAAATATTTACGTAAGAAAAGATGCAAGAAAGCGGATAGACTGTGCTGATAATGTTTATATGTATAGTCAGCCTCACGTTGCTTATTAAGTAAATAAACCAATAACCGAGTCCAGGCGGACCATGTTTCGCGTCTCTTCTGCCGCTACAAACAAGCTGGCAATTTTTCCGTCACCGCCGAGTGGCCTAAGACTACCCACATGCTGTCCTGAAGACCGCCTATCAACCCGGACTCTAGATTCTCTCTAAAAGAGGATCAAATAGGAACTTCGTGGGACAACATGTGGCAGATGGCGCCACTATAAACACTTCCCTACCCAGGAAGGGCGAGGGCCGGCCACCAGGCCCCACCGAGACAACCAGCCGGCGCCACCAGCAAAACGTAAAAGAAAACAATAACAAATAAATAAACTCCTTTTCCTTGTTTCATTCAAACCAACTTCCTGCACCGTCTCATCACCTTCACGCAATATTCTCACTCCTGATTTCCAAAATGGCTCTACGTATAAAGGACTTTCCACAACACGTTTGCAGTTCTTCCTTAAGTTGCAAGGACAAAAAAATGCACCGTCACCCCTTAATACTTAGTGAGACGGAAATCAAGATCAACTAATTGGTGATATTTCTCTTCCGTGTGTGTGTGTGTGTGTGTGTGTGTGTGTGTGTGTGTGTGTGTGTGTGTGTGTTACTATTTCTTGTGCGTTGTGAAGTACCTAATTAGTTATTTTGATGCATTTCGGTTGTTGTTGTTGTTGTTGTTGTTCTTGTGTTCCTTGTTCTTCTTCTTGTTCTTTTTCTTCTTCTTCTTCTTCTTTTTCTTCCTCCTCCTTTTCGACTCCACTTGTTTCTCTACCTCCTTCTCCACCTCCTTCTCCTCTCACCTATCATCCGTATCTTCCTAAATACCTTCACCTGTGTCTTTCATTTACCTTAATTAGATCCTGTTATTCCCAAAGCCGTCCACCTTTTCCTTCTTTCTTGTTATTAATATTTATATTAATATTGTTATTATTATTTTCATTATCATTATAATTATTATCTTTAATTATTATTATTATTACTATTATTATGATCACATCATTATTATTTTCTATTATTTTTTTTATCATTATTATTATTCTATTATTATTCTATTTTATTTTGGTTGTTACTAATATATTTAGTCTTATTTTTGTATATTTTCATTTTGTTTATTTGTCACTACATTTTATTGTGGCTATATCCTAAGCCATCAGGTTATCCCGGCAGGAGCTTGGGCCGTATTACTAATCAAATCCGAGAAGTTTCGGGTCCCTACAGAGTTCAGGATGAATAACTCTGTAGTGACCCGAAACTTCTCGGACTGGACTTGTAATACGGCCCCTAAACTGACCTTTATAGGGACCCAAAACTTTCCGGGTTTGACATGTAATGCGGCCCCTCGTCCGTCGCCTTGCGGAGACAAAATGAAGGCAATGTAATCTTTGGATCCCTCACAGTGGGGGCAGCCTTCCACACTGGGCGAGAGACGTCGCCGGCACTCGCGTTAACCCTAAATTCTTGGCACTGTGTGTCTCAACCTTAGAGAAGTTAGGGCCTTTTTCAAATAATGTGACGAATGGTGAGTTTATGTTTATATTTATAAATATTTTCATTTCTGAACAAATTTTACAAGTGTTGTAGTAAATCTAAATATTATAATGCAGAAGCATCAGAAGATATAGAGGAACTTTAGATCACTTAAGGCAGTGGTTCCCAAACTTCTTCTGACTGAGTACCACTTGAAGGTCCCGTACCATCACCGCGTACCACCTGGTTCCAGAAAAACACATTTCGATCAGATATCAATTTATTCATAATTAGAACAAACAAATGAACCAACAACAAAGAACACAAATCATTAATTAAATTTTAATGTGAGGAATGCAACTGCTTCTCCACCAACTGGTCGGTGGGTGGCATAACTTTGCTTACAGCACATCGAAAATCATGTCCGGGGCAGAGACGGTTCCTGCTCTTTGACTTGATATTCATCATGACTGAGAACCCCTGCTCACACTCCCACGGAGAGGAGAAAATCCGTAGCTAGGGAACAGCGCGATGGGCTAGTGTCGGGTATGAGGAGGCCATGCTCACCCTGAAGTTTATAGGACAGCATTCCTTGTGCTTCGCCTTTGCTGTCTCATGAGACTGGATATCTATGAGCGCCTCTTGTTCCCCGGTCCCGACAGGCAGATCGGCTGGGTCAATGGAGAATGGATTGGTGATGTAGGCACAACATGTCACGTCCGGGAAGTAATGCTTCAATTCAGTCTTGAGCACTAAAAGATGATTGACGATTTCTTGGGAAAATTCATCATTGGGCTCGATCTCAAGGGTTGTCAGGAGTTCGAACATTCCGTACCACCTGTAAGGCCCTCGCGTACCACTAGTGGTACGCGTACCACAGTTTGGGAACCACTGACTTCAGGCAAGGGATAGACGAATAAGACACAAAGCCTGTTTGTCTCCGCCAGCAACAAGAAGAGCAGAATAGATAGTTGAAGGAGCCATTATCAAGGTATTCCCGAATTGGTTATCGGCTGCTTGTCTTAGTTTCGACAGAAACGGGCTTTACTATTCAATGCTCAGCCCTTGTTGTGTTCTAAACCTGTCTAACAAGACTCTCAGCCGTTCAAATCATAACGTATAGTTTAATTACTGTTTATTACCGTTATTTATTTAATTAATTAATTGTTAGTTAATTACTGAGTTTATTACTGTTAACTTCTATGTTTTGTTGCTGATGTGTATCACGCTACGAAGTGGATCGAGGGTCTTCCAGGCATCAATGTGAGGAGCTGCTTTCTCTGAGAAAAAAAGGGTTCTGGGCCCGTGTTGTCTGTTTGCCTGGCAAAGCCCGAAGGCCTTACGCAGCCGGATGGTCTTCCGCCGGCGTTCCTTCTTAAGATTTGCTATAAACGAGAATCTTAAGCGCCAAGTTCGTGGCTGGGTTTCCGATGACCTGCAACGTTTGTTGACGGAGTAAAATGAAAGAAATAATTATAAATATATTGTTTATTTGCCTGGCTAGGAATCAGCCTCTGGCTCGTTTATCCATAATAGTGTCCGCCGTAGCCGCCGCGGCCCCCACCGAATCCGCCACCAAAGAAGCCACGTCCACCAAAGCTTCCGAAGTGACCGGGCTCTGGGTCGGCATCGGCGCTCCTCTTTCCGCGGTAGTAACCACCGCCATGTCCGCCAAAGCCGCCAAAGCCGCCAAAGCCACCACCACCACCAAAGCCGCGGAAGCGTCCGGGCTCAGCCTCGGGCTGAGGCTCTGGGTCGGCATCGGCGCTCCTCTTTCCGCGGTAGTAACCACCCCCATGTCCGCCAAAGCCGCCAATGCCGCCAAAGCCACCGCCACCAAAGCCGCGGAAGCGTCCGGGCTCAGCCTCGGGCTGGGGCTCTGGGTCGGCGACGACCACAGCGAAGAGGACCGCCAGGACGGCGGAGACAATAACCTGCGGGAGGAAGGCTGCGTCAGCATGGGTGGTGGTAGTGGCCTGAAACATTAGTTGACACGCTGATTCCTTGAGGTGTTATGGCGCATGTAAGGCAGTGAGTGTTTGGAGGGCGGAATTCAGGTGTACTTGTGTACTTTTTAGAAAATGAGGGAAGTAGTAAGGTGGTGACTTGGTCAACTAGTGAAAGTGCTTACCCTGATGTGTGTGTTTGAATGTGTTAGTGTGTGTGTGTGTGTGTGTGTGTGTGTGTGTGTGTGTGTGTGTGTGTGTGTGTGTGATTAGGTGTTCAAGCTTGCGTGTGTCAGCGTGGAGTTTGGCAGGTGCGGGCGCTGAGTCTGTTCTGTCGAGGACTCACCTTTGTGTTCATGCTGAGGAGTCAAGCAGGAACTGATGCTCGTGGTCCAGCGCTGCAGCCTTATATACACGTCTGGGGAGGCTCCCCATGGCCACTAGTCTTCAAGGAAGTCGGGGCGGGGCGTACCAGCGGGGGATATTGAAGGCCACCGCTGTCGGCCGATTCTGTAAAGGAAGGAGTCAGGAGTTTGGATCATGACAACTTTTAGGTTGGTGTAATTGTTTACGTGTAAACAAATAGCCAACTGCCGCTTTGGATGCAGTAGTTATGATAACATTCAACATCTATGGAAGGTAGTTGAACGCACCCCCCCCCCCGACCCCCACACACACACATACAAACAAATGCTCTCCATCATAGTTCTAATGATTCTATTACTCATATTATTTGCATAGTTTTTTAATTGGCTTTAGCAATAAAAAAAGATTTATCAAACAATAGTAAAATGCTTTTTATCATGATTTCCTTTAATATGATTCTTATCATGAATATTAAACTTCCACGTGATGATCTTGATCATTATGGAAATTATTATTATTATTATTATTATTATTATTATTATTATTATTATTATTATTATTATTATTATTATTATTATCATTATTATTCTTATTCTTATTCTTCTTATTATTATTATTATTTTTATTACTATTATTATTTTTATTATTATTATTCTTATTTTTGATATTATTGTTATTATCATTATTTTTATATTATTATTAATAGTATTTTCATAATTACCCAAAAAATTATTGGTATTATTATTTTTGTGTTTTTTATGGTTTTTTTTTGTTATTTCTGTTGTTGCTGTTTTAATTTTTATTTATTATTATTACTATTATTATTATTATTATTATTATTATTATTATTATTATTATTATTATTATTATTATTATTATTATTACTATTATAATTATTACCTCCGCTAACGAAGTTAGGAGGAGGTTATATTTTCGGTCCGGTCAGTATATGTATTTATCTGTTTGTTTGTTTGTTCGTGAACAGTTTCCTGTGTACAATTCTGCGGATATCTCAACCAATTTTTCAGGGAAGCTTCGTGTCCATCCAGAATAGAACCCATTTATTTTTATTTTTATGTCAAAGGTCAAGGACAAGGTCGCACGAAACGTCATTTTGGCCATAACTTCGGTTCTCGTCATCGTAGAGTCTTCAGACGATTCATATTTTAGCTCATGGAAAGATGCACCTTGCATGGCCTTGACCTTGATCTTTGACCTTGACCTCAAAAAGTTCGCCCAAAGTCGAAGTTTCCAAAAAAATAGAATTTCATTAATTTTCGAAACAAATGCTTCCATATGATGCACTGTGCATCCAGAATAGAACCCATTAAATGTTTGGTGTCAAAGGTCAAGGTCTCACAAAACGTCAGATTGGCCATATTTTCGGTTTTCGTCATCGTAGAGACTTCAGACTTGGTTAATATTTTAGCGCATGGAAAGATGCAGCTTGCATGGCCGTGACCTTGACCCTTGACCTTGACCTCGAAAAGTTTGTCCAAGGTCAAAGTTTCCAAAAAATAGAATTTCATCAAATTTCAAAACAAATGCTTCCATATGATACACCTTGTACGGCCTTGACCTTGACCTTTGACCATGACCTCGAAAATTTCGCCCAAGGTCAAAGTTTAAAAAAAAATAGAATTTCATAAAAATTCGAAAAAAATGCTTCCATATGATGCATAGGATCACAGTTGATGCTCATACCAATTTTCAAGACGATCTTTGGCGGAGGTGTGCACTCTCCGAGTGCTATGCGTCTAGTTATTATTTCTTTTATTATTTCTGTTAATTATTATTAAGTGTCATTAGTGTCATTAATTATCATTAGGTGTTCGCGTGGCCAGTTGTTTTCAGGAACACCTTGTTTTATTGGGATTGGCTTGGCGTGGAAGAAAACAAAGATCGCTGCTCCCACACTATTTATGTAAGTAAATGAACCCCGCAGAGAATGATGACATTACCCTTCGGTTTTCGAGAAGAAAGTTTTACTAATGACTGCAGTGTGCGCCTCTCCTTGCTCTCCCTCGGAGATTTTCTGTGATTCCACCCATGATGATCGGCCTAGTTGAGTATAGCTGGTGTCATCGAAATAATATTGTTGTCGTTGTTCATTTTTTATAACAAAAATATGATTAGTTTTTATTATATAATTTATTTGAGTTATTATAAATATATAAGAAAATTCATACCTATTTGCTGCTTCTTCAAATATAACAGGAGATTAAAAGTATCGGTCAAGTTTGGTTCCGTAGTTGGACTTGATACTTTCTTCTGAAATTTGTCATCTGATGCTTTGTCGTGGCTCCGTCGAAAGGCCTTGTTTGTGTGAGGCCGGACGGTGAGTGTGCGGGCGTGGCGGGTGCCGGGGAGCAAGGCTGATGCGTCACTGTCACTCACGAAGCCTCAGGAGTCACGAGTCGTGTACACGCTCACAGTAGATGGAACATAACGATGCACCCGTAAATACACAGCACGACATTGTATATATTATGTACAATGTATAGGTACTAAATGGTCTTGTGTTTTTCTGATTTGGTGTGATGAATGGAAGTGACCTGGCCACAAAGAAAGAGTCCTGAATGGTGTTTTTATGTTTGTATTGCCCATCTGTAAACAGTGATTGTCTGGGCTCTTACTATATCGATATTATGAATGTGTTTGTGATCATTTGCAATTTTGCATGATGTGCCTGTGATAAATATGTGTAACTTAGAGACTAAAAACATCCATGAACACAAGCATAACTTTTACTAGTGCTACTAGTACTTTTTTTCATGATGGTGTGCGTTCTTTCTTTATCAGAGTCATTCTCGAAGGTCTGATCACGCTCTAGACACGCGATCGCCAGCCATTGGCCCCCTTGAAGCTTGCAACACTGGTGATCTTTGGGTACTGTTGAAACCTCACACTACGCATAGGAGGGAAACGGGACACAACCTCTTACTGGCACTCAGTACCTCTCATCTCTGTTCTCACCTTGCTGTGCATCTCCAGTCTCAAAGATAAAGAAGAAAAGAACATTTCAGTTTTTCCGCCTTTTTTCCTTAGAAATTTTTCTTTCATGTAAGAGTGTCATCTGTTACACACACACACACACACACACACACACACACACACACACACACACACACACACACACACACACACACACACTTGCACACACGTAGAATCCCATTGCAAACTGTTCCAGGAAATATCTACTTTTTGTATCCCTCCCTATTTTTTCAGAAGTAACTCGGCTCTTCATCTGTTCCCTCATCATCCCATCAGCGGGACATGAACAATATGACGATATGCATCAGACTAACCTTCACGTTCCCTTGTAAATATTTAAGTAAGAAAAGATGCAAGAAAGCGGATAGACTGTGCTGATAATGTTTATATGTATAGTGAGCCTCACGTTGCATATTAAGTAAATAAACCAATAACCGAGTCCAGGCGGACCTTGTTTCTCGTCTCGTCTGCCGCTACAAACAAGCTGGCAATTTTTCCGTCACCGCCGAGTGGCCTAAGACTACCCACATGCTGTCCTGAAGACCGCTTATCAACCCGGACTCTAGATTCTCTCTAAAAGAGGATCAAATAGAAACTTCTTGGGACAACATGTGGCAGATGGCGCCACTATAAACACTTCCCTACCCAGGAAGGGCGAGGGCCGACCACTAGGCCCCACCGAGACAACCAGCCGGCGCCACCAGCAAAACGTAAAAGAAAACAATAACAAATAAATAAACTCCTTTTCCTTGTTTCATTCAAACCAACTTCCTGCACCGTCTCATCACCTTCACGCAATATTCTCACTCCTGATTTCCAAAATGGCTCTACGTATAAAGGACTTTCCACAACACGTTTGCAGTTCTTCCTTAAGTTGCAATTACAAAAAAATGCACCGTCACCCCTTAATACTTAGTGAGACGGAAATCAAGATCAACTAATTGGTGATATTTCTCTTCCCTGTGTGTGTGTGTGTGTGTGTGTGTGTGTGTGTGTGTGTGTGTGTGTGTGTGTGTGTGTGTGTGTGTGTGTGTTACTATTTCTTGTGCGTTTGAAGTACCTAATTAGTTATTTTGATGCATTTCGGTTGTTGTTGTTGTTGTTGTTGTTGTTCTTGTGCTTCTTGTTCTTGTTCTTTTTCTTTTTCTTTTTCTTCTTCTTCTTCTTCTTCTTTTTAGTGTAATTTTTGTTTACCTGTGTCGCTGGTTTTCTTGCTTTCTTCTTCTTCTTCTTCTTCTTTTTAGTGTAATTTTTGTGTACCTATGTCGCTGGTTTTCTTGCTTTCTTCTTCTTCTTCTTCTTCTTCTTCTTCTTCTTCTTCTTCTTCTTCTTCTTCTTCTTCTTTTTCTTCCTCCTCCTTTTCGACTCCACTTGTTTCTCTACCTCCTTCTCCACCTCCTTCTCCTCTCACCTATCATCCGTATCTTCCTAAATACCTTCACCTGTGTCTTTCATTTACCTTAATTAGATCCTGTTATTCCCAAAGCCGTCCACCTTTTCCTTCTTTCTTGTTATTAATATTTATATTAATATTGTTATTATTATTTTCATTATCATTATAATTATTATCTTTAATTATTATTATTATTACTATTATTATGATCACATCATTATTATTTTGTATTATTTTTTTATGATTATTATTATTCTATTATTATTCTATTTTATTTTTGTTGTTACTAATATATTTAGTCTTATTTTTGTATATTTTCATTTTGTTTATTTGTCACTACATCTTATTGTGGCTATATCCTAAGCCATCAGGTTATCCCGTCAGGATCTTGGGCCGTATTACTAATCAAATCCGAGAAGTTTCGAGTCCCTACAGAGTTCAGGATGAATAACTCTGTAGTGACCCGAAACTTCTCGGACTGGACTTGTAATACGGCCCCTAAACTGACCTTTATAGGGACCCAAAACTTTCCGGGTTTGACATGTAATGCGGCCCCTCGTCCGTCGCCTTGCGGAGACAAAATGAAGGCAATGTAATCTTTGGATCCCTCACAGTGGGGGCAGCCTTCCACACTGGGCGAGAGACGTCGCCGGCATTCACGTTAACCCTAAATTCTTGGCACTGTGTGTCTCAACCTTAGAGAAGTTAGGGCCTTTTTCAAATAATATGACGAATGGTGAGTTTATGTTTATATTTATAAATATTTTCATTTCTGAACAAATTTTACAAGTGTTGTAGTAAATCTAAATATTATAATGCAGAAGCATCAGAAGATATAGAGGAACTTTAGATCACTTAAGGCAGTGGTTCCCAAACTTCTTCTGACTGAGTACCACTTGAAGGTCCCGTACCATCACCGCGTACCACCTGGTTCCAGAAAAACACATTTCGATCAGATATCAATTTATTCATAATTAGAACAAACAAATGAACCAACAACAAAGAACACAAATCATTAATTAAATTTTAATGTGAGGAATGCAACTGCTTCTCCACCAACTGGTCGGTGGGTGGCATAACTTTGCTTACAGCACATCGAAAATCATGTCCGGGCGCAGCGAGACGGTTCCTGCTCTTTGACTTGATATTCATCATGACTGAGAACCCCTGCTCACACTCCCACGGAGAGGAGAAAATCCGTAGCTAGGGAACAGCGCGATGGGCTAGTGTCGGGTATGAGGAGGCCATGCTCACCCTGAAGTTTATAGGACAGCATTCCTTGTGCTTCGCCTTTGCTGTCTCATGAGACTGGATATCTATGAGCGCCTCTTGTTCCCCGGTCCCGACAGGCAGATCGGCTGGGTCAATGGAGAATGGATTGGTGATGTAGGCACAACATGTCACGTCCGGGAAGTAATGCTTCAATTCAGTCTTGAGCACTAAAAGATGATTGACGATTTCTTGGGAAAATTCATCATTGGGCTCGATCTCAAGGGTTGTCAGGAGTTCGAACATTCCGTACCACCTGTAAGGCCCTCGCGTACCACTAGTGGTACGCGTACCACAGTTTGGGAACCACTGACTTCAGGCAAGGGATAGACGAATAAGACACAAAGCCTGTTTGTCTCCGCCAGCAACAAGAAGAGCAGAATAGATAGTTGAAGGAACCATTGCCAAGGTATTCCTGAATCGGTTATCGGCTGCTTGTCTTAGTTTCGACAGAAACGGGCTTTACTATTCGATGCTCAGCCCTTGTTGTGTTCTAAACCTGTCTAACAAGACTCTGAGCCGTTCAAATCATAACGTATAGTTTAATTACTGTTTATTACCGTTAGTTATTTAATTAATTAATTGTTAGTTAATTACTGAGTTTATTACAATTAACTTCTATGTTTTTTTGCTGTTGTGTATCACACTACGAAGTGGATCGAGGGTCTTCCAGGCATCAGTGTGAGGAGCTGTTTTCCCTGAGAAAAAAGGGTTCTGGGCCCGTGTTGTCTGTTAGGCTGGCAAAGCCCGAAGGCCTTACACAGCCGGATGGGCCTCCGCCGGCGTTCCTTCTTAAGATTTGCTCTAAACGAGAATATTAAACGCCAAGTTCGTGGCTGAGTTCTCGTTGACCTGCAACGTTTGTTGACGGAGTAAAATGAAAGAAATAATTAGAAATATATTGTTTATTTGTTTCTTTGTGTTTAACAGGAGTAACCCTTAGTTGTTGTCGTTATCTTCCGTCGGGTGAAGCGTTGCCCATTGTCACCCGCGGTGAAAGTTTCTGTATCCCGTCGAATGCACTGGCGCTGCCACAGCCGCGGGCAAAGCCAGGCTAGGAATCAGCCTCTGGCCCGTTTATCCATAATAGTGTCCGCCGTAGCCGCCGTGGCCACCACCGAATCCGCCACCAAAGAAGCCACGTCCACCAAAGCTTCCGAAGTGACCGGGCTCAGGGTTGGCATCGGCGCTCCTCTTTCCGCGGTAGTAACCACCCCCATGTCCGCCAAAGCCGCCAAAGCCGCCAAAGCCACCGCCACCAAAGCCGCGGAAGTGTCCGGGCTCAGCCTCGGGCTGGGGCTCTGGGTCGGCATCGGCGCTCCTCTTTCCGCGGTAGTAACCACCCCCATGTCCGCCAAAGCCGCCAAAGCCGCCAAAGCCACCGCCACCAAAGCCGCGGAAGTGTCCGGGCTCAGCCTCGGGCTGGGGCTCTGGGTCGGCATCGGCGCTCCTCTTTCCGCGGTAGTAACCACCGCCATGTCCGCCAAAGCCGCCAAAGCCACCGCCACCAAAGCCGCGGAAGCGTCCGGGCTCAGCCTCGGGCTGGGGCTCTGGGTCGGCGACGACCACAGCGAAGAGGACCGCCAGGACGGCGGAGACAATAACCTGCGGGAGGAAGGCTGCGTCAGCATGGGTGGTGGTAGTGGCCTGAAACATTAGTTAGCACGCCGATTCCTTGCGGTGTTAGGGCGCATGTAAGGCAGTGAGGGTTTTTAGGGCGGAATTCTGGTGTACTTGTGTACTTTGTAGAAAATGAGAAAAGTAGTAAGGTGGTGACTGTTGGTCAACTATATTATAGTGAAAGTACTTACCCTGAAGTGTGTGCTTGAATGTGTTAGTGTTAGTGTGTGTGTGTGTGTGTGTGTGTGTGTGTGTGTGTGTGTGTGTGTGTTCAAGCCTGTGTGTGTCAGCGTGGAGTGTGGCAGGTGTGGGCGCTGAGTCGGTTCTGTCGAGGACTCACCTTTGTGTTCATGCTGAGGAGTTAAGCAGGAACTGATGCTTGTGGTCCGGCGCTGCAGCCTTATATACACGTCTGGGGAGGCTCCCCATGGCCACTAGTCTTCAAGGAAGTCGGGGCGGGGCGTACCAGCGGGGGATATTGAAGGCCACCGCTGCCGCCCGATTCTGTAAAGGAAGGAGTCAGGAGTTTGGATCATGACAACTTTTAGGTTGGTGTAATTGTTTACGTGTAAACAAATAGCCAACTGCCTCTTTGGATGCAGTAGTTATGATAACGTTTAACATCAAAGGATTTAGTTGAACACACACACACACACACACACACACACACACACACACACACACACACACACACACACACACACACACACACACACACACACACACACACACACACACATATGTACACCTACACAATAGTCTCCATTATAGTTCTAATGATTCTATTACTCATATTATTTGCATAACAATTTGATCGGCTGTATCCCTCCCAATTTTCCTTTTATTTTTTTTTCGTACGTGCGTCTCCTTCAGAAGACACTCGGCTCATCATCTCTTTCCTCATCATCCCATCTCTCCATCGCTATCTTCCTCCTCCTCTTCCAATCCTCCTCCTCCTCCTCCTCCTCCTCCTCCTCCTCCTCCTCCTCCTCCTCCTCCTCCTCCTCCTCCTCCTCCTCCTCCGGGTGTGAACTGAACGTTCCCAAGAGTAGGTACACAAGTGCTTTAATCCTTCCCTGCAAGCCACTCCTGTGGCAAACGGATTGATTAAATCACTGAACGCAGGCAGCCTAGCAATGAGCCAACATGCTTTCTGCTGCCTGCTAGTCCATATTTCCTCCTCCTGCACCTCCTTTTCCTCCTCCTCCTGCTCTTCGTTGTCTTGCCTCTTTCTCTCTGTTTCTTGATGTTGTTGTATTTTGTTCTGTTATGTTAGTTTATTTGTTTGTTTGTTTTTTGTTGTTATTGTTATTCTTTGTTCTTTTTTACTTGTTACTCTTGTTCAGATTTTTCCGTTTCATATTTTTTCCTTTGTTCTTTCTTTCTTGCGTTCCTCCTCCTCCTCCTTTTCTTTCTTTTTCTTTGTCTCCGTTATTTTTCTTAATCATCATCATCATCATCATCATAATCGTCATCATCATTTCGCGGATTCAGAGAACAGAACTTTTGAGTGTGAGGAAAGTGTTGCAAGGCCACACACGTGCTCATCTTTCCCCGCTACCTGGCTGATTAACGATATTGCCGTACCTGGGAAAACCCGAGGTAGGGGACTGTGGCGAGCTGGGTGTCGATGGCGAAACCTTCCTCGCGTTCATGGGTTCAAGTTTTTTGCTCGCTCGTTTTCTCTGAACTCGGGAAGGTTTCTTTAATTCTTCTTCTCTTATTAATCGTTTGCCCTTCTGAGTTGCAGTAGTAGTGGTAGTAGTAGTAGTGGTGGTAGTGGTAGTAGTAGTAGTAGTAGTAGTAGTAGTAGTAGTAGTAGTACCTTGTTGTGGTACCTAGTCGTGGTAGTAGTAGTACCTAGTTGTGGTACCTAGTAGTAGTAGTAGTAGTAGTAGTAGTAGTAGTAGTTGTAGTAGTACCTAGTTGTGATACCTAGTCGTAGTAATAGTAGTAGTAGTAAAAGTAGCAGTAGTAGTAGTAGTAGTAGCAGTAGTAATAGTAGCAGTAGTAGTAGTAGTAGTAGCAGTAGTAATAGTAGTAGAAGTAGTAGTACCTAGTCGTAGTAGTAGTAGTAGTAGTGGTCATAGTAGAAGTAGTAGTAGTAGTAGTAGTAGTAGTAGTAGTAGTAGTAGTAGTAGTTTGATTTCCTGTCATTATTTTATGGGTTAGATTAAATACTGATTTAGCTCTGTCGTGGTTGGGGATGTCCAGAGTATGCATAACGCCAAGTGGTTCCTCGCTACAGTGCACACCTCCGTGTCCCTTGACCTTTGACCTGAGTTGCATTGCAGGTAAAGGCCGCTCACCCCTGGACGAGGAGACGCGCGGAGCGACGACCGGTTTGCCACAGCATGTTTTCCCCACGCGTTGGTGACCTTGAAGACAGAAGATGTGTGTGTGTGTGTGTGTGTGTGTGTGTGTGTGTGTGTGTGTGTGTGTGTGTGTGTGTGTGTGTGTTTGCAAGGGTATTTTTTTGTGCTTTTGTGTGTAATTCACCTATTTGTTTCTTCCTGGACTGGAGCAACAAGCTCATTGCGTCACGAGTCTGCAGGCCTTGGGTTTTCACCCTTTGTTACTCGTCTTTGACGGTGCCGGACCACCACCCTGGGGTGCAGGGCACGACCTTCGAATGTTACCCGACACTTACCCGTTCATTGCTGAGTGGCCACAGGGACATGTGTTAGGAGACTGCCCATCCGTATCTACTTCATCTGGGAATCAAACCTGAGATATCTGCGTTGGAACCGAATCACTAATCGCTGCACTACAGAGCTCCGTGAATGTGTGCGTGTGTGTGTGTGTGTGTTGGGGGGGGGGGGGGGGGTTACGTTTGGCCCAGCGCTGGTAGGCTCTTGACGGGACTTGTTGGTCGGCCCCAACCTGTTAGGGGAAGAATTTAATAGCGGCATCATTCTTACTTGCCTATCCAGTCCCATGCAGCTCAACTTAATCCATTGGGAGAATTTCGCCAGAGTCCGGGGTTGATAGACGGTCATGTGGATAACATGATGGGTAGTCTTAGGCCACTGGGCGATGACTGAACGTTGTCAGCGGGACATGAACCCGAGTTCTCCAGGACAACGCGCCCGCACTCTGCCCTCTCGGCCACCGCCGTATTTTGTTAATATTAATATGTGTGTGTGTGTGTGTGTGTGTGTGTGTGTGTGTGTGTGTGTGTGTGTGTGTGTGTGTGTGTGGGTGGGTGTGTGGGTGGGTGTGTGTGTGTGTGATATGCCTGCCGCTTTGACGGCAAGAAATTTGTTGTGACTCTTATATTTGTTGCGTCCAATACTGCTGTTTATATTTTATTAGTACTACTGCTTGTTGTTGTTGCTGCTGCTGCTGCTCATGCATCTGCTGCCGGTACTACTACTACTACTACTACTACTACTACTACTACTACTACTACTGCTACTACCACCACCACCACCACCACCTGTACTACTACTACTACTACTACTAATACTACTACTACTACTACTACTATTACCACCACTACCACCACCACTACGCACTAGCTCAACCCCTCCTCGTTCACTGGCCACATCTCTGTCCCGCTACTCAACACGGAAGCACATATTTGATTGCGCAAAACTGTAAAAACTTCATATTTTTTAGCCGTGCTCTCCTTGCTCTCCTCACATGCGTATCATATTCCAAAGGTTGAAAAGCAGATGCTGACGTCTCCCGCGCACTCGTTCCCGCCTTTGCTCCGTTCTGGATTCCCTAAAGGCAAAAACTTGCATCTCGCATCCACACGCCCACCGCGCTAGCCTTTCTCCGCTGTAAGAAAACACCTTCACACAACTCGCCTTCGTATTATATCTTTGGGACTACAAAAAAACATGATTGCGTATTCTCCTTACGTCACATTGCTTGTCGTCTGAAAGGATAAATAAATAATGGATTAAACAATATGACGATATGCATATAGACTAACCTTCACGTTCCCTTGTAAATATTTACGTAAGAAAAGATGCAAGAAAGCGGATAGACTGTGCTGATAATGTTTATATGTATAGTCAGCCTCACGTTGCTTATTAAGTAAATAAACCAATAACCGAGTCCAAGCGGACCTGGTTTCGCGTCCCGTCTGCCGCTACAAACAAGCTGGCAATTTTTCCGTCACCGCCGAGTGGCCTAAGACTACCCACATGCTGTCCTGAAGACCGCCTATCAACCCGTACTCTAGATTTTCTCTAAAAGAGGATCAAATAGGAACTTCGTGGGACAACATGTGGCAGATGGCGCCACTATAAACACTTCCCTACACCAGAAAGGGCGAGGGCCGACCACCAGGCCCCACCGAGACAGCCAGCCGGCGCCACCAGCAAAACGTAAAAGAAAACAATAATAAATAAATAAAATCCCTTTCCTTGTTTCATTTAAACCAGCTTCCTGCACCGTCTCACCTTCTGCTTGACATCACCTTCACACAATATTCTCACTCCTGATTTCCAAAATGACTGTACGTATAAAGGACTTTCCACAACACGTTTGCAGTTCTTCCTTAAGTTGCAAGGAAATAAAAATGCACCGTCACTATTTAATACTTTGGAAGTTTGAGGCCTTGAAAGGTAAAGAAAAACGGGGAAGGTCGCCTATAAGAAAATTTAATGGAGAAAGTCTGAGCTGCAGACAAGTACATAAAATAAAAATAAAAAAAGAGAACAGCAGAAGCATGATAAAGCTGTTTCGAAGGTTTTTAGTGAGACGGAAATCAAGATCAACTATTTGGTGATATTTCTCTTCCGTGTGTGTGTGTGTGTGTGTGTGTGTGTGTGTGTGTGTGTGTTACTATTTCTTGTGCGTTGTGAAGTACCGAATTAGTTATTTTGATGCATTTCGGTTGTTATTGTTGTTGTTGCTGTTGTTGTTCTTCATCTTCTTGTTTTTCTTCTTTTTAGTGTAATTTTTGTTTACCTATGTCGCTGGTTTTCTTGCTTTCTTCTTCTTCTTCTTCTTCTTCTTCTTCTTCTTCTTCTTTTTCTTCCTCCTATTTTTCGACTCCACTTTTTTCTCTACCTCCTTCTCCACCTCCTTCTCCTCTCACCTATCATCCGTATCTTCCTAAATACCTTCACCTGTGTTTTTCATTTACCTTAATTAGATCCTGTTATTCCCAAATCCGTCCACCTTTCCCTTCTTTCTTGTTATTAATATTTATATTAATATTGTTATTATTATTATTATTATTATTATTATTATTATTATTATTATTATTATTATTATTATTATTATTATTATTATTATTTTCATTATCATTATAATTACTATCTTTAATTATTATTATTATTATTACTATTATTATGATCACATTATTATTATTTTCTATTAATTTTCATTTTTGTTTTTTATCATTATTAATATTCTATTATTATTCTATTTTATTTTGATTGTTGCTAATATATTTAGTCTTATTTTTGTATATTTTCGTTTTGTTTATTTGTCACTATATCTTATTGTGGCTATATCCTAAGCCATCAGGTTGTCCCGTCAGGATCTTGGGCCGTATTACAAATCAAACCCGAGAAGTTTCGGGTCCCTACAGATTTCATGATGAATAACTCTCTGAGTGACCCGAAACTTCTCGGACTGGACTTGTAATACGGCCCCTAAACCGACCTTTGTAGTGACCCGAAACTTCTTGGACTGGACTTGTAATACGGCCACTAAACCGACCTTTGTAGTGACCCGAAACTTCTCGGACTGGACTTGTAATACGGCCCCTAAACCGACCTTTGTAGTGACCCGAAACTTCTCGGGTTTGACTTGTAATACGGCCCCTTGTCCGTCGCCTTGCGGAGACAAAATGAAGGCAATGTAATCTTTGGATCCCTCACAGTGGGGGCACCCTTCCACACTGGGCGAGAGACGTCGCCGGCACTCACGTGAACCCTAAATTCTTGGCACTGTGTGTCTGAACCTTAGAGAAGTTAGGACTTTTTTCAAATAATATGAAGAATGGTGAGTTTATGTTTTTATTTATAATTATTTTCATTTTTGAACAAATTTTACAAGTGTTGTAGTAAATTAAATATTATAATGCAGAAGCATCAGAAGATGTAGAGGAACTTTAGATTACTTCAGGCAAGGGATAGACGAATAAGACACAAAGCCTGTTTGTCTCCGCCAGCAACAAGAAGAGCAGAATAGATAGTTGAAGGAACCATTGTCAAGGTATTCCTGAATCGGTTATCGGCTGCTTGTCTTAGTTTCGACAGAAACGGGCTTTACTATTCGATGCTCAGCCCTTGTTGTGTTCTAAACCTGTCTAACAAGACTCTCAGCCGTTCAAATCATAACGTATAGTTTAATTACTGTTTATTACCGTTAGTTATTTAATTAATTAATTGTTAGTTAATTACTGAGTTTATTACTGTTAACCTCTATGTTTTGTTGCTGATGTGTATCACGTTACGAAGTGGATCGAGTGTCTTCCAGGCATCAGTGTGAGGAGCTGCTTTCCCTGAGGAAAAAAGGGTTCTGGGCCCGTGTTGTCTGTTTGGCTGGCAAAGCCCGAAGGCCTTACACAGCCGGATGGTCTTCCGCCGGCGTTCCTTAAGATTTGCTATAAATGAGAATCTTAAGCGCCAAGTTCGTGGCTGGGTTTTCGACGACCTGCAACGTTTGTTGACGGAGTAAAATGAAAGAAGTAATTAGAAATATATTGTTTATTTGTTTCTTTGTGTTTGACAGGAGTATCCCTTAGTTGTTGTCGTTATCTTCCGTCGGGTGAAGCGTTGCCCATTGTCACCCGCGGTGAAGGTGTCTGTATCCCGTCGAATGCACTGGCGCTGCCACAGCCGCGGGCAAAGCCAGGCTAGGAATCAGCCTCTGGCCCGTTTATCCATAATAGTGTCCGCCGTAGCCGCCGTGGCCACCACCGAATCCGCCACCAAAGAAGCCACGTCCACCAAAGCTTCCGAAGTGACCGGGCTCAGGGTCGGCATCGGCGCTCCTCTTTCCGCGGTAGTAACCACCCCCATGTCCGCCAAAGCCACCAAAGCTGCCAAAGCCACCGCCACCAAAGCCGCGGAAGCGTCCGGGCTCAGCCTCGGGCTGAGGCTCTGGGTCGGCATCGGCGCTCCTCTTTCCGCGGTAGTAACCACCGCCATGTCCGCCGAAGCCGCCAAAGCCACCGCCACCAAAGCCGCGGAAGCGTCCGGGCTCCGCCTCGGGCTGAGGCTCTGGCTCGGCATCGGCGCTCCTCTTTCCGCGGTAGTAACCACCGCCATGTCAGCCAAAGCCGCCAAAGCCACCGCCACCAAAGACGCGGAAGCGTCCGGGATCAGCCTCTGGCTGGGGCTCTGGGTCGGCGACGACCACAGCGAAGAGGACCGCCAGGACGGCGGAGACAATAACCTGCGGAAGGAAGGCTGCGTGAGCATGGGTGGTGGTAGTGGCGTAAAACATTAGTTAGGGCTCATGTAAGGCAGTGAGGGTTTGGAGGGTGGAATTCAGGTGTACTTGTGTACTTTGTAGGAAATGAGAGAAGTTGTAAGGTGGTGACAGTTAACTAGTGAAAGTGCTTACGCTGATGTGTGTATTTGAATGTGTTAGTGTGTGTGTGTGTGTGTGTGTGTGTGTGTGTGTGTGTGTGTGTGTGTGTGTGTTTAGGTGTTCAAGCCTGCGTGACTCATCGTAGAGTGTGGCTGGTGCGGGCGCTGAGTCGGTTCTGTTGAGGACTCACCTTTGTGTTCATGCTGAGGAGTTAAGCAGGAACTGGTGCTCTTGGTCTGGCGCTGCAGCCTTATATACACGTCTGGGGAGGCTCCGCCTTGCCACTAGTCTTCAAGGAAGTCGGGGCGGGGCGTACCAGCGGGGTATCTTGAAGGCAGCGGGGTATCTTGAAGGCCACCGCTACCGCCCGATTCTGTAAAGGATGGAGTCAGGAGTTTGGATCATGACAACTTTTAGGTTGGTGTAATTGTTTACGTGTAAACAAATAGCCAACTGCCTCTTTGGATGCAGTAGTTATGATAACGTTTAACATCTATGGAAGATAGTTAAACACACACACACACACACACACACACACACACACACACACACACACACACACACACACACACACATGTACACACAAATACTCTCCATCATAATTCTAATGATCTATTACTAATATTATATTCATAACATTAAAATCGGCTTTAGCAATAAAAAAAAGATTTATCAAACAATAGTAAAATGCTTTTTATCATGATTTTCTTTAATAAGATTTTTATCTTGAATATTAAAGTTCCATGTGATGATCTTGAATACCACTTGTTTTATATGACAATTAATCTATATTTTTGTTATTCTAGCATCATTGAGATACTACGTTGATCTTCCATCCTGTCATTATAGAAATTATTGCTATTATTTATTTATTTATTTTTTTTTTTTTTTACAGTTAAGGAGACAGTTCAAGGGCGTAAAGAAATAAAAAAAAAGCCCGCTACTCACTGCTTCCGAACAGAGGTCAAAGGAGTGTCCAAAAAGAGAGGTCAGTTACGGGAGGAGAGGTGTCCTGATACCCTCCTCTTGAAAGAGTAGGGTATCAGGCAGGAGGAAATACAGATGAAGGAAGATTGTTCCAGAGTTTATCAGCGTGAGGGATGAAGGAGTGAAGATGCTGGTTGACTCATGCATAAGGGGTTTGGACAGTATAGGGATGAGCATGAGTAGAAAGTCGTGTGCAGCGGGGCCGCTCGAGGAGGGGAGGCATGCAGTTAGGAAGTTCAGAAGAGCATTCAGCATGAAAATATCGATAGAAGATAGAAAGAGAGGCAACATGGCGGCGGAATTTGAGAGGTAGAAAACTATCAGTGTGAGGAGGAGAGCTGATGAGACGAAGAGCCTTTGACTCCACTATGTCAAGGAGAGCTGTGTGAGTGGACCCCCCCCACACATAAGATGCATACTCCATACTCCATATTATATTATTATTATTTTTTATTATTATTATTATTATTATTATTATTATTATTATTATTATTATTATTATTATTATTATTATTATTATTATAATTATTTTTTATTACTATTATTATTAGTATTATTTTCATAATTATCCTAATAAATATTGTTATTATTATTTTTGTTGTTTTTGTTTTTGTTATTTCTGTTGTTGCTGTTATGATTTTTATCTATTATTATTATTATTATTATTATTATTATTATTATTATTATTATTATTATTATTATTATTATTATTATTATTACAATTATTATTATTATCATTATTATTATTATTATTATTATTATTATTATTATTATTATTATTATTATTATTATTATTATTATTATTATTATTATTATTACTTTTATTATTTCTATTAATTATCATTAATATTATAATTATTATTATCATTATTATTATTGTAAATATTATTATTATTATTATCATTATCATTATTATTATTATTATTATTATTATTATTATTATTATTATTATTATTATTATTATTATTACCATTATTATTAATAATATTATTATTATTATTGTTAATATTTATATTAATATTGTTATTATTATTTTTTGTCATTATCATTACTATATTTGTTATCTCTAATCATTATTATTATTACTATTATTATGACCACATCATTATTATTTTATATTAATTTCATTTTTGTTTTTATCATTATTATTATTCTATTATTATTCTATTTTATTTTGGTTGTTACTAATATTTTTGGTCTCATTTCTTTCTATTTTCGTTTTGTTTATTTGTCGCTGTATCTTATTATGTCTATATCCTAAGCCATCAGGTTATCCCGTCAGAATCTTAGGCCGTATTACAAATCAAACCCGAGAAGTTTCGGGTCTCTACAAAGGTCGGTTTAGGGGACTTAGTACAAGTCCATTCCGAGAAGTTTCGGGTCATAAGAACAGAAGAACATAAGAACGTAGAAGTCTGCAAGAGGCCGGTAGTCCTGTACAAGGCAGCTCCTTTGAACCTCAGCTCCCGTGTATCTAACCTCACCTAATGAATTTATGAATAATGAATCCATGAATTTATCTAATCTATCTTTGAATGTGACAATTGTATTGGCACTCACCACATGACTGCTAAGCCAATTCCATTCATCCACCACTCTGTCAGTAAACCAATTTTTTCCTATGTCCCTGTTGAATCTGAATTTCTCCAATTTAAACCCATTACTCCGTGTCCTACCCGGTTCTCTTACCAACAAAGCATTACAGAGTTCGGGATGAATAACTCTGTAGTGACCCGAAACATCTCGGACTGGACTTGTAATAGGGCTACTAAACCGACCTTTGTAGTGATCCAAAACTTCTCGGGTTTGACTTGTAATACGGCCCCTTGTCCGTCGCCTTGCGGAGACAAAATGAAGGCAATGTAATCTTTGGATCCCTCACAGTGGGGGCAGCCTTCCACACTGGGCGAGAGACGTCGCCGGCACTCACGTGAACCCTAAATTCTTGCCACTGTGTGTCTGAACCTTAGAGAAGTTAGGACTTTTTTCAAATAATATGAAGAATGGTGAGTTTATGTTTTTATTTATAATTATTTTCATTTTTGAACAAATTTTACAAGTGTTGTAGTAAATTAAATATTATAATGCAGAAGCATCAGAAGATGTAGAGGAACTTTAGATTACTTCAGGCAAGGGATAGACGAATAAGACACAAAGCCTGTTTGTCTCCGCCAGCAACAAGAAGAGCAGAATAGATAGTTGAAGGAACCATTGTCAAGGTATTCCTGAATCGGTTATCGGCTGCTTGTCTTAGTTTCGACAGAAACGGGCTTTACTATTCGATGCTCAGCCCTTGTTGTGTTCTAAACCTGTCTAACAAGACTCTCAGCCGTTCAAATCATAACGTATAGTTTAATTACTGTTTATTACCGTTAGTTATTTAATTAATTAATTTTTAGTTAATTACTGAGTTTATTACTGTTAACCTCTATGTTTTGTTGCTGATGTGTATCACGTTACGAAGTGGATCGAGTGTCTTCCAGGCATCAGTGTGAGGAGCTGCTTTCCCTGAGGAAAAAAGGGTTCTGGGCCCGTGTTGTCTGTTTGGCTGGCAAAGCCCGAAGGCCTTACACAGCCGGATGGTCTTCCGCCGGCGTTCCTTAAAATTTGCTATAAACGAGAATCTTAAGCGCCAAGCTCGTGGCTGGGTTTTCGATGACCTGCAACGTTTGTTGACGGAGTAAAATGAAAGAAGTAATTAGAAATATATTGTTTATTTGTTTCTTTGTGTTTGACTGGAGTAACCCTTAGTTGTTGTCGTTATCTTCCGTCGGGTGAAGCGTTGCCCATTGTCACCCGCGGTGAAGGTGTCTGTATCCCGTCGAATGCACTGGCGCTGCCACAGCCGCGGGCAAAGCCAGGCTAGGAATCAGCCTCTGGCCCGTTTATCCATAATAGTGTCCGCCGTAGCCGCCGTGGCCACCACCGAATCCGCCACCAAAGAAGCCACGTCCACCAAAGCTTCCGAAGTGACCGGGCTCAGGGTCGGCATCGGCGCTCCTCTTTCCGCGGTAGTAACCACCCCCATGTCCGCCAAAGCCGCCAAAGCCGCCAAAGCCACCGCCACCAAAGCCGCGGAAGTGTCCGGGCTCAGCCTCGGGCTGGGGCTCTGGGTCGGCATCGGCGCTCCTCTTTCCGCGGTAGTAACCACCCCCATGTCCGCCAAAGCCGCCAAAGCCGCCAAAGCCACCGCCACCAAAGCCGCGGAAGTGTCCGGGCTCAGCCTCGGGCTGGGGCTCTGGGTCGGCATCGGCGCTCCTCTTTCCGCGGTAGTAACCACCCCCATGTCCGCCAAAGCCGCCAAAGCCACCGCCACCAAAGCCGCGGAAGCGTCCGGGCTCAGCCTCGGGCTGGGGCTCTGGGTCGGCGACGACCACAGTGAAGAGGACCGCCAGGACGGCGGAGACAATAACCTGCGGGAGGAAGGCTGCGTCAGCATGGGTGGTGGTAGTGGCCTGAAACATTAGTTAGCACGCCGATTCCTTGCGGTGTTAGGGCGCATGTAAGGCAGTGAGGGTTTGGAGGGCGGAATTCTGGTGTACTTGTGTACTTTGTTAAAAATGAGAAAAGTAGTAAGGTGGTGACTGTTGGTCAACTGTATTATAGTGAAAGTACTTACCCTGAAGTGTGTGCTTGAATGTGTTAGTGTTAGTGTGTGTGTGTGTGTGTGTGTGTGTGTGTGTGTGTGTGTGTGTGTGTGTGTGTGTGTGTGTTCAAGCCTGTGTGTGTCAGCGTGGAATGTGGCAGGTGTGGGCGCTGAGTCGGTTCTGTCGAGGACTCACCTTCGTGTTCATGCTGAGGAGTTAAGCAGGAACTGATGCTTGTGGTCCGGCGCTGCAGCCTTATATACACGTCTGGGGAGGCTCCGCATGGCCACTAGTCTTCAAGGAAGTCGGGGCGGGGCGTACCAGCGGGGGATATTGAAGGCCACCGCTGCCGCCCGATTCTGTAAAGGAAGGAGTCAGGAGTTTGGATCATGACAACTTTTAGGTTGGTGTAATTGTTTACGTGTAAACAAATAGCCAACTGCCTCTTTGGGTGCAGTAGTTATGATAACGTTTAACATCAAAGGATTTAGTTGAACACACACACACACACACACACACACACACACACACGCACACACACACACACACACACACACACACACACACACACACACACATATGTACACCTACACAAGTACTCTCCATTATAGTTCTAATGATTCTATTACTCATATTATTTGCATAACAATTTGATCGACTGTATCCCTCCCAATTTTCCTTTTATTTTTTTTTTTCGTACGTGGGTCTCCTTCAGAAGTCACTCGGCTCATTATCTCTTTCCTCATCATCCCATCTCTCCATCGCTATCTTCCTCCTCCTCCTCCTCCTCCTCCTCCTCCACCTCCTCCTCCTCCTCCTCCTCCTCCGGGTGTGAACTGAACGTTCCCAAGAGTAGGTACACAAGTGCTTTAATCCTTCCCTGCAAGCCACTCCTGTGGCAAACGGATTGATTAAATCACTGAACGCAGGCAGCCTAGCAATGAGCCAACATGCTTTCTGCTGCCTGCTAGTCCATGTTTCCTCCTCCTGCACCTCCTTTTCCTCCTCCTCCTGCTCTTCGTTGTCTTGCTTCTTTCTCTCTGTTTCTTGATGTTGTTGTATTTTGTTCTGTTATGTTAGTTTATTTGTTTGTTTGTTTTTTGTTGGTATTGTTATTCTTTGTTCTTGTTTACTTGTTACTCTTGTTCAGATTTTTCCGTTTCATATTTTTTCCTCTGTTCTTTCTTTCTTGCGTTCCTCCTCCTCCTCCTCCTCCTTTTCTTTCTTTTTCTTTGTCTCCGTTATTTTTCTTAATCATCATCATCATCATCATCATCATAATCGTCATCATCATTTCGCGGATTCAGGGAACAGAACTTTTGAGTGTGAGGAAAGTGTTGCAAGGCCACACACGTGCTCATCTTTCCCCGCTACCTGGCTGATTAACGATGTTGCCGTACCTGGGAAAACCCGGGAAAGGGGACTGTGGCGAGTTGGGTGTCGATGGCGAAACCTTCCTCGCGTTCATGGGTTCAAGTTTTTTGCTCGCTCGTTTTCTCTGAACTCGGGAAGGTTTCTTTAATTCTTCTTCTCTTATTAATCGTTTGCCCTTCTGAGTTGCAGTAGTAGTGGTAGTAGTAGTAGTGGTAGTAGTAGTAGTAGTAGTAGTAGTAGTAGTAGTAGTAGTAGTAGTAGTAGTAGTACCTTGTTGTGGTACCTAGTCGTGGTAGTAGTAGTACCTAGTTGTGGTACCTAGTAGTAGTAGTAGTAGTAGTAGTTGTAGTAGTACCTAGTTGTGATACCTAGTCGTAGTAATAGTAGTAGTAGTAATAGTAGCAGTAGTAGTAGTAGTAGTAGCAGTAGAAGTAGTAGTAGAAGTAGTAGTACCTAGTCGTAGTAGTAGTAGTAGTAGTGGTCGTAGTAGAAGTAGTAGTAGTAGTAGTAGTAGTAGTAGTAGTAGTAGTAGTTTGATTTCCTGTCATTATTTTATGGGTTAGATTAAATACTGATTTAGCTCTGTCGTGGTTGGGGATGTCCAGAGTATGCATAACGCCAAGTGGTTCCTCGCTACAGTGCACACCTCCGTGTCCCTTGACCTTTGACCTGTGTTGCATTGCAGGTAAAGGCCGCTCCCCCCCTGGACGAGGAGACGCGCGGAGCGACGACCAGTTTGCCACAGCATGTTTTCCCCACGCGTTGGTGACCTTGAAGACAGAAGATGTGTGTGTGTGTGTGTGTGTGTGTGTGTGTGTGTGTGTGTGTGTGTGTGTGTGTGTGTGTGTGTGTTTGCAAGGGTATTTTTTTGTGCTTTTGTGTGTAATTCACCTATTTGTTTCTTCCTGGACTGGAGCAACAAGCTCATTGCGTCACGAGTCTGCAGGCCTTGGGTTTTCACCCTTTGTTACTCGTCTTTGACGGTGCCGGACCACCACCCTGGGGTGCAGGGCACGACCTTCGAATGTTACCCGACACTTACCCGTTCATTGCTGAGTGGCCACAGGGACATGTGTTAGGAGACTGCCCATCCGTATCTACTTCATCTGGGAATCAAACCTGAGATATGATATCTGCGTTGGAACCGAATCACTAATCGCTGCACTACAGAGCTCCGTGAATGTGCGTGTGTGTGTGTGTGTTGGGGGGGGGGGGTTACGTTTGGCCCAGCGCTGGTAGGCTCTTGATGGGACTTGTTGGTCGGCCCCAACCTGTTAGGGGAAGAATTTAATAGCGGCATCATTCTTACTTGCCTATCCAGTCCCATGCAGCTCAACTTAATCCATTGAGAGAATTTCGCCAGAGTCCGGGGTTGATAGACGGTCATGTGGATAACATGATGGGTAGTCTTAGGCCACTGGGCGATGACTGAACGTTGTCAGCGGGACATGAACCCGAGTTCTCCAGGACAACGCGCCCGCACTCTGCCCTCTCGGCCACCGCCGTATTTTGTTAATATTAATATGTGTGTGTGTGTGTGTGTGTGTGTGTGTGTATATGTGTGTGTGTGTGTGTGTGTGTGTGTGTGTGTGTGTGTGTGTGTGTGTGTGTGTGTGTGTGTGTGTGTGTGTGTGTGTGATATGCCTGCCGCTTTGACTGCAAGAAATTTGTTGTGACTCTTATATTTGTTGCGTCCAATACTGCTGTTTATATTTTATTAGTACTACTGCTTGTTGTTGCTGCTGCTGCTGCTCATGCATCTACTGCCGGTACTACTACTACTACTACTACTACTACTACTACTACTACTACTGCTACTACTACCACCACCACCACCACCACCTGTACTACTACTACTACTACTACTATTACCACCACCACCACCACCACCACCTATACCACTACTCACTAGCTCAACCCCTCCTCGTTCACTGGCCACATCTCTGTCCCGCTACTCAACACGGAAGCACATATTTGATTGCGCAAAACTGTAAAAACTTCATATTTTTTAGCCGTGCTCTCCTTGCTCTCCTCACATGCGTATCATATTCCAAAGGTTGAAAAGCAGATGCTGACGTCTCCCGCGCACTCGTTCCAGCCTCCGCTCCGTTCTGGATTCCCTAAAGGCAAAAACTTGCATCTCGCATCCACACGCCCACCGCGCTAGCCTTTCTCCGCTGTAAGAAAACACCTTCACACAACTCGCCTTCGTATTATATCTTTGGGACTACAAAAAACATGATTGCGTATTCTCCTTACGTCACATTGCTTGTCGTCTGAAAGGATAAATAAATAATGGATTAAACAATATGACGATATGCACATAGACTAACCTTCACGTTCCCTTGTAAATATTTAAGTAAGAAAAGATGCAAGAAAGCGGATAGACTGTGCTGATAATGTTTATATGTATAGTCAGCCTCACGTTGCTTATTAAGTAAATAAACCAATAACCGAGTCCAGGCGGACCTTGTTTCGCGTCCCGTCTGCCGCTACAAACAAGCTGGCAATTTTTCCGTCACCGCCGAGTGGCCTAAGACTACCCACCTGCTGTCCTGAAGACCGCCTATCAACCCGTACTCTAGATTTTCTCTAAAAGAGGATCAAATAGGAACTTCTTGGGACAACATGTGGCAGATGGCGCCACTATAAACACTTCCCTACACCAGAAAGGGCGAGGGCCGACCACCAGGCCCCACCGAGACAGCCAGCCGGCGCCACCAGCAAAACGTAAAAGAAAACAATAATAAATAAATAAAATCCCTTTCCTTGTTTCATTTAAACCAGCTTCCTGCACCGTCTCACCTTCTGCTTGACATCACCTTCACACAATATTCTCACTCCTGATTTCCAAAATGACTGTACGTATAAAGGACTTTCCACAACACGTTTGCAGTTCTTCCTTAAGTTGCAAGGAAATAAAAATGCACCGTCACTATTTAATACTTTGGAAGTTTGAGGCATTGAAGGGTAAAGAAAAACGGGGAAGGTCGCCTATAAGAAAATTTAATGGAGAAGGTCTGAGCTGCAGACAAGTACATAAAAAAAAAAAAAAAGAGAACAGCAGAAGCATGATAAAGCAGTTTCGAAGGTTTTTAGTGAGACGGAAATCAAGATCAACTATTTGGTGATATTTCTCTTCCGTGTGTGTGTGTGTGTGTGTGTGTGTGTGTGTGTGTGTGTGTGTGTGTGTGTTACTATTTCTTGTGCGTTGTGAAGTACCGAATTAGTTATTTTGATGCATTTCGGTTGTTATTGTTGTTGTTGCTGTTGTTGTTCTTCATCTTCTTGTTTTTCTTCTTTTTAGTGTAATTTTTGTTTACCTATGTCGCTGGTTTTCTTGCTTTCTTCTTCTTCTTCTTCTTCTTCTTCTTCTTCTTCTTCTTTTTCTTCCTCCTATTTTTCGACTCCACTTTTTTCTCTACCTCCTTCTCCACCTCCTTCTCCTCTCACCTATCATCCGTATCTTCCTAAATACCTTCACCTGTGTTTTTCATTTACCTTAATTAGATCCTGTTATTCCCAAATCCGTCCACCTTTCCCTTCTTTCTTGTTATTAATATTTATATTAATATTGTTATTATTATTATTATTATTATTATTATTATTATTATTATTATTATTATTATTATTATTATTATTATTATTTTCATTATCATTATAATTACTATCTCTAATTATTATTATTATTATTACTATTATTATGATCACATTATTATTATTTTCTATTAATTTTCATTTTTGTTTTTTATCATTATTAATATTCTATTATTATTCTATTTTATTTTGATTGTTGCTAATATATTTAGTCTTATTTTTGTATATTTTCGTTTTGTTTATTTGTCACTACATCTTATTGTGGCTATATCCTAAGCCATCAGGTTGTCCCGTCAGGATCTTGGGCCGTATTACAAATCAAACCCGAGAAGTTTCGGGTCCCTACAGATTTCATGATGAATAAGTCTGTGAGTGACCCGAAACTTCTCGGACTGGACTTGTAATACGGCCACTAAACCGACCTTTGTAGTGACCCGAAACTTCTCGGACTGGACTTGTAATACGGCCCCTAAACCGACCTTTGTAGTGACCCGAAACTTCTTGGACTGGACTTGTAATACGGCCCCTAAACCGACCTTTGTAGTGACCCGAAACTTCTTGGACTGGACTTGTAATACGGCCCCTAAACCGACCTTTGTAGTGACCCGAAACTTCTCGGGTTTGACTTGTAATACGGCCCCTTGTCCGTCGCCTTGCGGTGACAAAATGAAGGCAATGTAATCTTTGGATCCCTCACAGTGGGGGCAGCCTTCCACACTGGGCGAGAGACGTCGCCGGCACTCACGTTAACCCTAAATTCTTGCCACTGTGTGTCTGAACCTTAGAGAAGTTAGGGCCTTTTTCAAATAATATGAAGAATGGTGAGTTTATGTTTTTATTTATAATTATTTTCATTTTTGAACAAATTTTACAAGTGTTGTAGTAAATTAAATATTATAATGCAGAAGCATCAGAAGATGTAGAGGAACTTTAGATCACTTCAGGCAAGGGATAGACGAATAAGACACAAAGCCTGTTTGTCTCCGCCAGCAACAAGAAGAGCAGAATAGATAGTTGAAGGAACCATTGTCAAGGTATTCCTGAATCGGTTATCGGCTGCTTGTCTTAGTTTCGACAGAAACGGGCTTTACTATTCGATGCTCAGCCCTTGTTGTGTTCTAAACCTGTCTAACAAGACTCTCAGCCGTTCAAATCATAACGTATAGTTTAATTACTGTTTATTACCGTTAGTTATTTAATTAATTAATTGTTAGTTAATTACTGAGTTTATTACTGTTAACCTCTATGTTTTGTTGCTGATGTGTATCACGTTACGAAGTGGATCGAGTGTCTTCCAGGCATCAGTGTGAGGAGCTGCTTTCCCTGAGGAAAAAAGGGTTCTGGGCCCGTGTTGTCTGTTTGGCTGGCAAAGCCCGAAGGCCTTACACAGCCGGATGGTCTTCCGCCGGCGTTCCTTAAGATTTGCTATAAACGAGAATCTTAAGCGCCAAGTTCGTGGCTGGGTTTTCGATGACCTGCAACGTTTGTTGACGGAGTAAAATGAAAGAAGTAATTAGAAATGTATTGTTTATTTGTTTCTTTGTGTTTGACAGGAGTATCCCTTAGTTGTTGTCGTTATCTTCCGTCGGGTGAAGCGTTGCCCATTGTCACCCGCGGTGAAGGTGTCTGTATCCCGTCGAATGCACTGGCGCTGCCACAGCCGCGGGCAAAGCCAGGCTAGGAATCAGCCTCTGGCCCGTTTATCCATAATAGTGTCCGCCGTAGCCGCCGTGGCCACCACCGAATCCGCCACCAAAGAAGCCACGTCCACCAAAGCTTCCGAAGTGACCGGGCTCAGGGTCGGCATCGGCGCTCCTCTTTCCGCGGTAGTAACCACCCCCATGTCCGCCAAAGCCACCAAAGCTGCCAAAGCCACCGCCACCAAAGCCGCGGAAGCGTCCGGGCTCAGCCTCGGGCTGAGGCTCTGGGTCGGCATCGGCGCTCCTCTTTCCGCGGTAGTAACCACCGCCATGTCCGCCGAAGCCGCCAAAGCCACCGCCACCAAAGCCGCGGAAGCGTCCGGGCTCAGCCTCGGGCTGAGGCTCTGGGTCGGCATCGGCGCTCCTCTTTCCGCGGTAGTAACCACCGCCATGTCCGCCAAAGCCGCCAAAGCCACCGCCACCAAAGCCGCGGAAGCGTCCGGGCTCAGCCTCGGGCTGGGGCTCTGGGTCGGCGACGACCACAGCGAAGAGGACCGCCAGGACGGCGGAGACAATAACCTGCGGAAGGAAGGCTGCGTGAGCATGGGTGGTGGTAGTGGCGTAAAACATTAGTTAGGGCTCATGTAAGGCAGTGAGGGTTTGGAGGGTGGAATTCAGGTGTACTTGTGTACTTTGTAGGAAATGAGAGAAGTTGTAAGGTGGTGACAGTTAACTAGTGAAAGTGCTTACGCTGATGTGTGTATTTGAATGTGTTAGTGTGTGTGTGTGTGTGTGTGTGTGTGTGTGTGTGTGTGTGTGTGTGTGTGTGATTAGGTGTTCAAGCCTGCGTGACTCATCGTAGAGTGTGGCTGGTGCGGGCGCTGAGTCGGTTCTGTTGAGGACTCACCTTTGTGTTCATGCTGAGGAGTTAAGCAGGAACTGGTGCTCTTGGTCTGGCGCTGCAGCCTTATATACACGTCTGGGGAGGCTCAGACGTGACACTAGTCTTCAAGGAAGTCGGGGCAGGGCGTACCAGCGGGTATCTTGAAGGCAGCGGGGTATCTTGAAGGCCACCGCTACCGCCCGATTCTGTAAAGGATGGAGTCAGGAGTTTGGATCATGACAACTTTTAGGTTGGTGTAATTGTTTACGTGTAAACAAATAGCCAACTGCCTCTTTGGATGCAGTAGTTATGATAACGTTTAACATCTATGGAAGATAGTTAAACACACACACACACACACACACACACACACACACACACACACACACACACACACACACATGTACACACAAATACTCTCCATCATAATTCTAATGATCTATTACTAATATTATATTCATAACATTAAAATCGGCTTTAGCAATAAAAAAAAGATTTATCAAACAATAGTAAAATGCTTTTTATCATGATTTTCTTTAATTAGATTTTCATCTTGAATATTAAAGTTCCATGTGATGATCTTGAATACCACTTGTTTTATATGACAATTAATCTATATTTTTGTTATTCTAGCATCATTATTTGAGATACTACGTTGTTCTTCCATCCTGTCATTATAGAAATTATTGCTATTATTTATTTATTTATTTATTTATTTTTTTTACAGTTAAGGAGACAGTTCAAGGGCGTAAAGAAATAAAAAAAAAGCCCGCTACTCACTGCTTCCGAACAGAGGTCAAAGGAGTGTCCAAAAAGAGAGGTCAGTTACGGGAGGAGAGGTGTCCTGATACCCTCCTCTTGAAAGAGTAGGGTATCAGGCAGGAGGAAATACAGATGAAGGAAGATTGTTCCAGAGTTTATCAGCGTGAGGGATGAAGGAGTGAAGATGCTGGTTGACTCATGCATAAGGGGTTTGGACAGTATAGGGATGAGCATGAGTAGAAAGTCGTGTGCAGCGGGGCCGCTCGAGGAGGGGAGGCATGCAGTTAGGAAGTTCAGAAGAGCATTCAGCATGAAAATATCGATAGAAGATAGAAAGAGAGGCAACATGGCGGCGGAATTTGAGAGGTAGAAGACTATCAGTATGAGGAGGAGAGCTGATGAGACGAAGAGCCTTTGACTCCACTATGTCAAGGAGAGCTGTGTGAGTGGACCCCCCCCCACACATAAGATGCATACTCCATACTCCATATTATATTATTATTATTATTATTATTATTATTATTATTATTATTATTATTATTATTATTATTATTATTATTATTATTATAATTATTTTTTATTACTATTATTATTAGTATTATTTTCATAATTATCCTAATAAATATTGTTATTATTATTTTTGTTGTTTTTGTTTTTGTTATTTCTGTTGTTGCTGTTATGATTTTTATCTATTATTATTATTATTATTATTATTATTATTATTATTATTATTATTATTATTATTACAATTATTATTATTATTATTATTATTATTATTATTATTATTATTATTATTATTATTATTATTATTATTATTATTATTATTATTATTTATATTAATTATCATTAATATTATAATTATTATTATCATTATTATTATTGTAAATATTATTATTATTATTATCATTATCATTATTATTATTATTATTATTAATATTATTATTATTATTATTATTATTACCATTATTATTAATAATATTATTATTATTATTAATATTTATATTAATATTGTTATTATTATTTTTTGTCATTATCATTATATTTGTTATCTCTAATCATTATTATCATTACTATTATTATGACCACATCATTATTATTTTATATTAATTTCATTTTTGTTTTTATTATTATTATTATTCTATTATTATTCTATTTTATTTTGGTTGTTACTAATATTTTTGGTCTCATTTCTTTCTATTTTCGTTTTGTTTATTTGTCGCTGTATCTTATTATGTCTATATCCTAAGCCATCAGGTTATCCCGTCAGAATCTTAGGCCGTATTACAAATCAAACCCGAGAAGTTTCGGGTCCCTACAAAGGTCGGTTTAGGGGACTTAGTACAAGTCCATTCCGAGAAGTTTCGGGTCATAAGAACATAAGAACATAAGAACGTAGAAGTCTGCAAGAGGCCGGTAGTCCTGTACAAGGCAGCTCCTTTGAACCTCAGCTCCCGTGTATCTAACCTCACCTAATGAATTTATGAATAATGAATCCATGAATTTATCTAATCTATCTTTGAATGTGACAATTGTATTGGCACTCACCACATGACTGCTAAGCCAATTCCATTCATCCACCACTCTGTTAGTAAACCAATTTTTTCCTATGTCCCTGTTGAATCTGAATTTCTCCAATTTAAACCCATTACTCCGTGTCCTACCCGGTTCTCTTACCAACAAAGCATTACAGAGTTCGGGATGAATAACTCTGTAGTGACCCGAAACATCTCGGACTGGACTTGTAATAGGGCTACTAAACCGACCTTTGTAGTGATCCAAAACTTCTCGGGTTTGACTTGTAATACGGCCCCTTGTCCGTCGCCTTGCGGAGACAAAATGAAGGCAATGTAATCTTTGGATCCCTCACAGTGGGGGCAGCCTTCCACACTGGGCGAGAGACGTCGCCGGCACTCACGTTAACCCTAAATTCTTGGCACTGTGTGTCTGAACCTTAGAGAAGTTAGGACTTTTTTCAAATAATATGAAGAATGGTGAGTTTATGTTTTTATTTATAATTATTTTCATTTTTGAACAAATTTTACAAGTGTTGTAGTAAATTAAATATTATAATGCAGAAGCATCAGAAGATGTAGAGGAACTTTAGATTACTTCAGGCAAGGGATAGACGAATAAGACACAAAGCCTGTTTGTCTCCGCCAGCAACAAGAAGAGCAGAATAGATAGTTGAAGGAACCAATGTCAAGGTATTCCTGAATCGGTTATCGGCTGCTTGTCTTAGTTTCGACAGAAACGGGCTTTACTATTCGATGCTCAGCCCTTGTTGTGTTCTAAACCTGTCTAACAAGACTCTCAGCCGTTCAAATCATAACGTATAGTTTAATTACTGTTTATTACCGTTAGTTATTTAATTAATTAATTGTTAGTTAATTACTGAGTTTATTACTGTTAACCTCTATGTTTTGTTGCTGATGTGTATCACGTTACGAAGTGGATCGAGGGTCTTCCAGGCATCAGTGTGAGGAGCTGCTTTCCCTGAGGAAAAAAGGGTTCTGGGCCCGTGTTGTCTGTTTGGCTGGCAAAGCCCGAAGGCCTTACACAGCCGGATGGTCTTCCGCCGGCGTTCCTTAAGATTTGCTATAAACGAGAATCTTAAGCGCCAAGTTCGTGGCTGGGTTTTCGATGACCTGCAACGTTTGTTGACGGAGTAAAATGAAAGAAGTAATTAGAAATATATTGTTTATTTGTTTCTTTGTGTTTGACAGGAGTATCCCTTAGTTGTTGTCGTTATCTTCCGTCGGGTGAAGCGTTGCCCATTGTCACCCGCGGTGAAGGTGTCTGTATCCCGTCGAATGCACTGGCGCTGCCACAGCCGCGGGCAAAGCCAGGCTAGGAATCAGCCTCTGGCCCGTTTATCCATAATAGTGTCCGCCGTAGCCGCCGTGGCCACCACCGAATCCGCCACCAAAGAAGCCACGTCCACCAAAGCTTCCGAAGTGACCGGGCTCAGGGTCGGCATCGGCGCTCCTCTTTCCGCGGTAGTAACCACCCCCATGTCCGCCAAAGCCACCAAAGCTGCCAAAGCCACCGCCACCAAAGCCGCGGAAGCGTCCGGGCTCAGCCTCGGGCTGAGGCTCTGGGTCGGCATCGGCGCTCCTCTTTCCGCGGTAGTAACCACCGCCATGTCCGCCGAAGCCGCCAAAGCCACCGCCACCAAAGCCGCGGAAGCGTCCGGGCTCAGCCTCGGGCTGAGGCTCTGGGTCGGCATCGGCGCTCCTCTTTCCGCGGTAGTAACCACCGCCATGTCCGCCAAAGCCGCCAAAGCCACCGCCACCAAAGCCGCGGAAGCGTCCGGGCTCAGCCTCGGGCTGGGGCTCTGGGTCGGCGACGACCACAGCGAAGAGGACCGCCAGGACGGCGGAGACAATAACCTGCGGAAGGAAGGCTGCGTGAGCATGGGTGGTGGTAGTGGCGTAAAACATTAGTTAGGGCTCATGTAAGGCAGTGAGGGTTTGGAGGGTGGAATTCAGGTGTACTTGTGTACTTTGTAGGAAATGAGAGAAGTTGTAAAGTGGTGACAGTTAACTAGTGAAAGTGCTTACGCTGATGTGTGTATTTGAATGTGTTAGTGTGTGTGTGTGTGTGTGTGTGTGTGTGTGTGTGTGTGTGTGTGTGTGTGTGTGTGATTAGGTGTTCAAGCCTGCGTGACTCATCGTAGAGTGTGGCTGGTGCGGGCGCTGAGTCGGTTCTGTTGAGGACTCACCTTTGTGTTCATGCTGAGGAGTTAAGCAGGAACTGGTGCTCTTGGTCTGGCGCTGCAGCCTTATATACACGTCTGGGGAGGCTCCGCCTTGCCACTAGTCTTCAAGGAAGTCGGGGCGGGGCGTACCAGCGGGGTATCTTGAAGGCAGCGGGGTATCTTGAAGGCCACCGCTACCGCCCGATTCTGTAAAGGATGGAGTCAGGAGTTTGGATCATGACAACTTTTAGGTTGGTGTAATTGTTTACGTGTAAACAAATAGCCAACTGCCTCTTTGGATGCAGTAGTTATGATAACGTTTAACATCTATGGAAGATAGTTAAACACACACACACACACACACACACACACACACACACACACACACACACACACACATGTACACACAAAGACTCCATCATAATTCTAATGATCTATTACTAATATTATATTCATAACATTAAAATCGGCTTTAGCAATAAAAAAAAGATTTATCAAACAATAGTAAAATGCTTTTTATCATGATTTTCTTTAATAAGATTTTCATCTTGAATATTAAAGTTCCATGTGATGATCTTGAATACCACTTGTTTTATATGACAATTAATCTATATTTTGTTATTCTAGCATCATTATTTGAGATACTACGTTGATCTTCCATCCTGTCATTATAGAAATTATTGCTATTATTTATTTATTTATTTATTATTTTTTTTACAGTTAAGGAGACAGTTCAAGGCGTAAAGAAATAAAAAAAGCCTGCTACTCACTTCTTCCGAACAGAGGTCAAAGGAGTGTCCAAAAGAGGTCAGTTACAGGAGGTGTCCTGATACCCTCCTCTTGAAAGAGTAGGGTATCAGGCAGGAGGAAATACAGATGAAGGAAGATTGTTCCAGAGTTTATCAGCGTGAGGGATGAAGGAGTGAAGATGCTGGTTGACTCATGCATAAGGGGTTTGGACAGTATAGGGATGAGCATGAGTAGAAAGTCGTGTGCAGCGGGGCCGCTCGAGGAGGGGAGGCATGCAGTTAGGAAGTTCAGAAGAGCATTCAGCATGAAAATATCGATAGAAGATAGAAAGAGAGGCAACATGGCGGCGGAATTTGAGAGGTAGAAGACTATCAGTATGAGGAGGAGAGCTGATGAGACGAAGAGCCTTTGACTCCACTATGTCAAGGAGAGCTGTGTGAGTGGACCCCCCCCCCACACATAAGATCCATACTCCATACTCCATATTATATTATTATTATTATTATTATTATTATTATTATTATTATTATTATTATTATTATTATTATTATTATTATTATTATTATTATTATAATTATTTTTGATTACTATTATTATTAGTATTATTTTCAGAATTATCCTAATAAATATTGTTATTATTATTTTTGTTGTTTTTGTTTTTGTTACTTCTGTTGTTGCTGTTATGATTTTTATCTATTATTATTATTATTATTATTATTATTATTATTATTATTATTATTATTATTATTATTATTACAATTATTATTATTATTATTATTATTATTATTATTATTATTATTATTATTATTATTATTATTATTATTATTATTATTACTTTTATTATTTCTATTAATTATCATTACTATTATAATTATTATTATCATTATTATTATTGTAAATATTATTATTATTATTATCATTATCATTATTATTATTATTATTATTATTATTATTATTATTATTATTATTATTATTATTATTATTATTACCATTATTATTAATAATATTATTATTATTATTAATATTTATATTAATATTGTTATTATTATTTTTTGTCATTATCATTATATTTGTTATCTCTAATCATTATTATTATTACTATTATTATGACCACATCATTATTATTTTATATTAATTTCATTTTTGTTTTTATCATTATTATTATTCTATTATTATTCTATTTTATTTTGGTTGTTACTAATATTTTTGGTCTCATTTCTTTCTATTTTCGTTTTGTTTATTTGTCGCTGTATCTTATTATGTCTATATCCTAAGCCATCAGGTTATCCCGTCAGAATCTTAGGCCGTATTACAAATCAAACCCGAGAAGTTTCGGGTCCCTACAAAGGTCGGTTTAGGGGACTTAGTACAAGTCCATTCCGAGAAGTTTCGGGTCATAAGAACATAAGAACATAAGAACGTAGAAGTCTGCAAGAGGCCGGTAGTCCTGTACAAGGCAGCTCCTTTGAACCTCAGCTCCCGTGTATCTAACCTCACCTAATGAATTTATGAATAATGAATCCATGAATTTATCTAATCTATCTTTGAATGTGACAATTGTATTGGCACTCACCACATGACTGCTAAGCCAATTCCATTCATCCACCACTCTGTTAGTAAACCAATTTTTTCCTATGTCCCTGTTGAATCTGAATTTCTCCAATTTAAACCCATTACTCCGTGTCCTACCCGGTTCTCTTACCAACAAAGTATTACAGAGTTCGGGATGAATAACTCTGTAGTGACCCGAAACATCTCGGACTGGACTTGTAATAGGGCTGCTAAACCGACCTTTGTAGTGATCCAAAACTTCTCGGGTTTGACTTGTAATACGGCCCCTTGTCCGTCGCCTTGCGGAGACAAAATGAAGGCAATGTAATCTTTGGATCCCTCACAGAGGGGGCAGCCTTCCACACTGGGCGAGAGACGTCGCCGGCACTCACGTGAACCCTAAATTCTTGGCACTGTGTGTCTGAACCTTAGAGAAGTTAGGACTTTTTTCAAATAATATGAAGAATGGTGAGTTTATGTTTTTATTTATAATTATTTTCATTTTTGAACAAATTTTACAAGTGTTGTAGTAAATTAAATATTATAATGCAGAAGCATCAGAAGATGTAGAGGAACTTTAGATTACTTCAGGCAAGGGATAGACGAATAAGACACAAAGCCTGTTTGTCTCCGCCAGCAACAAGAAGAGCAGAATAGATAGTTGAAGGAACCATTGTCAAGGTATTCCTGAATCGGTTATCGGCTGCTTGTCTTAGTTTCGACAGAAACGGGCTTTACTATTCGATGCTCAGCCCTTGTTGTGTTCTAAACCTGTCTAACAAGACTCTCAGCCGTTCAAATCATAACGTATAGATTAATTACTGTTTATTACCGTTAGTTATTTAATTAATTAATTGTTAGTTAATTACTGAGTTTATTACTGTTAACCTCTATGTTTTGTTGCTGATGTGTATCACGTTACGAAGTGGATCGAGGGTCTTCCAGGCATCAGTGTGAGGAGCTGCTTTCCCTGAGGAAAAAAGGGTTCTGGGCCCGTGTTGTCTGTTTGGCTGGCAAAGCCCGAAGGCCTTACACAGCCGGATGGTCTTCCGCCGGCGTTCCTTAAGATTTGCTATAAACGAGAATCTTAAGCGCCAAGTTCGTGGTTGGGTTTTCGATGACCTGCAACGTTTGTTGACGGAGTAAAATGAAAGAAGTAATTAGAAATATATTGTTTATTTGTTTCTTTGTGTTTGACAGGAGTACCCCTTAGTTGTTGTCGTTATCTTCCGTCGGGTGAAGCGTTGCCCATTGTCACCCGCGGTGAAGGTGTCTGTATCCCGTCGAATGCACTGGCGCTGCCACAGCCGCGGGCAAAGCCAGGCTAGGAATCAGCCTCTGGCCCGTTTATCCATAATAGTGTCCGCCGTAGCCGCCGTGGCCACCACCGAATCCGCCACCAAAGAAGCCACGTCCACCAAAGCTTCCGAAGTGACCGGGCTCAGGGTCGGCATCGGCGCTCCTCTTTCCGCGGTAGTAACCACCCCCATGTCCGCCAAAGCCACCAAAGCTGCCAAAGCCACCGCCACCAAAGCCGCGGAAGCGACCGGCCTCAGCGTCGGGCTGAGGCTCTGGGTCGGCATCGGCGCTCCTCTTTCCGCGGTAGTAACCACCGCCATGTCCGCCGAAGCCGCCAAAGCCACCGCCACCAAAGCCGCGGAAGCGTCCGGGCTCAGCCTCGGGCTGAGGCTCTGGGTCGGCATCGGCGCTCCTCTTTCCGCGGTAGTAACCACCGCCATGTCCGCCAAAGCCGCCAAAGCCACCGCCACCAAAGCCGCGGAAGCGTCCGGGCTCAGCCTCGGGCTGGGGCTCTGGGTCGGCGACGACCACAGCAAAGAGGACCGCCAGGACGGCGGAGACAATAACCTGCGGAAGGAAGGCTGCGTGAGCATGGGTGGTGGTAGTGGCGTAAAACATTAGTTAGGGCTCATGTAATACAGTGAGGGTTTGGAGGGTGGAACTCAGGTGTACTTGTGTACTTTGTAGGAAATGAGAGAAGTTGTAAGGTGGTGACAGTTAACTAGTGAAAGTGCTTACGCTGATGTGTGTATTTGAATGTGTTAGTGTGTGTGTGTGTGTGTGTGTGTGTGTGTGTGTGTGTGTGTGTGTGTGTGATTAGGTGTTCAAGCCTGCGTGACTCATCGTAGAGTGTGGCTGGTGCGGGCGCTGAGTCGGTTCTGTTGAGGACTCACCTTTGTGTTCATGCTGAGGAGTTAAGCAGGAACTGGTGCTCTTGGTCTGGCGCTGCAGCCTTATATACACGTCTGGGGAGGCTCCGCCTTGCCACTAGTCTTCAAGGAAGTCGGGGCGGGGCGTACCAGCGGGGTATCTTGAAGGCAGCGGGGTATCTTGAAGGCCACCGCTACCGCCCGATTCTGTAAAGGATGGAGTCAGGAGTTTGGATCATGACAACTTTTAGGTTGGTGTAATTGTTTACGTGTAAACAAATAGCCAACTGCCTCTTTGGATGCAGTAGTTATGATAACGTTTAACATCTATGGAAGATAGTTAAACACACACACACACACACACACACACACACACACACACATGTACACACAAATACTCTCCATCATAATTCTAATGATCTATTACTAATATTATATTCATAACATTAAAATCGGCTTTAGCAATAAAAAAAAGATTTATCAAACAACAGTAAAATGCTTTTTATCATGATTTTCTTTAATAAGATTTTCATCTTGAATATTAAAGTTCCATGTGATGATCTTGAATACCACTTGTTTTATATGACAATTAATCTATATTTTTGTTATTCTAGCATCATTATTTGAGATACTACGTTGTTCTTCCATCCTGTCATTATAGAAATTATTGCTATTATTATTATTTTTTTTTTTTTACAGTTAAGGAGACAGTTCAAGGGCGTAAAGAAATAAAAAAAAAGCCCGCTACTCACTGCTTCCGAACAGAGGTCAAAGGAGTGTCCAAAAAGAGAGGTCAGTTACGGGAGGAGAGGTGTCCTGATACCCTCCTCATGAACGAGTAGGGTATCAGGCAGGAGGAAATACAGATGAAGGAAGATTGTTCCAGAGTTTATCAGCGTGAGGCATGAAGGAGTGAAGATGCTGGTTGACTCATGCATAAGGGGTTTGGACAGTATAGGGATGAGCATGAGTAGAAAGTCGTGTGCAGCGGGGCCGCTCGAGGAGGGGAGGCATGCAGTTAGGAAGTTCAGAAGAGCATTCAGCATGAAAATATCGATAGAAGATAGAAAGAGAGGCAACATGGCGGCGGAATTTGAGAGGTAGAAGACTATCAGTATGAGGAGGAGAGCTGATGAGACGAAGAGCCTTTGACTCCACTATGTCAAGGAGAGCTGTGTGAGTGGACCCCCCCCCACACATAAGATGCATACTCCATACTCCATATTATATTATTATTATTATTATTATTATTATTATTATTATTATTATTATTATTATTATTATTATTATTATTATTATTATTATTATTATTATTATTATTATTATAATTATTTTTTATTACTATTATTATTAGTATTATTTTCATAATTATCCTAATAAATATTGTTATTATTATTTATGTTGTTTTTGTTTTTGTTATTTATGTTGTTGCTGTTATTATTTTTATATATTATTATTATTATTATTATTATTATTATTATTATTATTATTATTATTATTATTATTATTATTATTATTATTACAATTATTATTATTATTATTATTATTATTATTATTATTATTATTATTATTATTATTATTATTATTACTTTTATTATTTCTATTAATTATCATTAATATTATAATTATTATTATCATTATTATTATTGTAAATATTATTATTATTATTATCATTATCATTATTATTATTATTATTATTATTATTATTATTATTATTATTATTATTATTACCATTATTATTAATAATATTATTATTATTATTAATATTTATATTAATATTGTTATTATTATTTTTTGTCATTATCATTATATTTGTTATCTCTAATCATTATTATTATTACTATTATTATGACCACATCATTATTATTTTATATTAATTTCATTTTTGTTTTTATCATTATTATTATTCTATTATTATTCTATTTTATTTTGGTTGTTACTAATATTTTTGGTCTCATTTCTTTCTATTTTCGTTTTGTTTATTTGTCGCTGTATCTTATTATGTCTATATCCTAAGCCATCAGGTTATCCCGTCAGAATCTTAGGCCGTATTACAAATCAAACCCGAGAAGTTTCGGGTCCCTACAAAGGTCGGTTTAGGGGACTTAGTACAAGTCCATTCCGAGAAGTTTCGGGTCATAAGAACATAAGAACATAAGAACGTAGAAGTCTGCAAGAGGCCGGTAGTCCTGTACAAGGCAGCTCCTTTGAACCTCAGCTCCCGTGTATCTAACCTCACCTAATGAATTTATGAATAATGAATCCATGAATTTATCTAATCTATCTTTGAATGTGACAATTGTATTGGCACTCACCACATGACTGCTAAGCCAATTCCATTCATCCACCACTCTGTTAGTAAACCAATTTTTTCCTATGTCCCTGTTGAATCTGAATTTCTCCAATTTAAACCCATTACTCCGTGTCCTACCCGGTTCTCTTACCAACAAAGCATTACAGAGTTCGGGATGAATAACTCTGTAGTGACCCGAAACATCTCGGACTGGACTTGTAATAGGGCTGCTAAACCGACCTTTGTATGTAATAGGGCTGCTAAACCGACCTTTGTAGTGATCCAAAACTTCTCGGGTTTGACTTGTAATGCGGCCCCTTGTCCGTCGCCTTGCGGAGACAAAATGAAGGCAATGTAATCTTTGGATCCCTCACAGTGGGGGCAGCCTTCCACACTGGGCGAGAGACGTCGCCGGCACTCACGTTAACCCTAAATTCTTGGCACTGTGTGTCTGAACCTTAGAGAAGTTAGGGCCTTTTTCAAATAATATGACGAATGGTGAGTTTATGTTTTTATTTATAATTATTTTCATTTTTGAACAAATTTTACAAGTGTTGTAGTAAATTATATATTATAATGCAGAAGCATCAGAAGATGTAGAGGAACTTTAGATTACTTCAGGCAAGGGATAGACGAATAAGACACAAAGCCTGTTTGTCTCCGCCAGCAACAAGAAGAGCAGAATAGATAGTTGAAGGAACCAATGTCAAGGTATTCCTGAATCGGTTATCGGCTTCTTGTCTTAGTTTCGACAGAAACGGGCTTTACTATTCGATGCTCAGCCCTTGTTGTGTTCTAAACCTGTCTAACAAGACTCTCAGCCTTTCAAATCATAACGTATAGTTTAATTACTGTTTATTACCGTTAGTTATTTAATTAATTAATTGTTAGTTAATTACTGAGTTTATTACTGTTAACCTCTATGTTTTGTTGCTGATGTGTATCACGTTACGAAGTGGATCGAGGGTCTTCCAGGCATCAGTGTGAGGAGCTGCTTTCCCTGAGGAAAAAAGGGTTCTGGGCCCGTGTTGTCTGTTTGGCTGGCAAAGCCCGAAGGCCTTACACAGCCGGATGGTCTTCCGCCGGCGTTCCTTAAGATTTGCTATAAACGAGAATCTTAAGCGCCAAGTTCGTGGCTGGGTTTTCGATGACCTGCAACGTTTGTTGACGGAGTAAAATGAAAGAAGTAATTAGAAATATATTGTTTATTTGTTTCTTTGTGTTTGACAGGAGTATCCCTTAGTTGTTGTCGTTATCTTCCGTCGGGTGAAGCGTTGCCCATTGTCACCCGCGGTGAAGGTGTCTGTATCCCGTCGAATGCACTGGCGCTGCCACAGCCGCGGGCAAAGCCAGGCTAGGAATCAGCCTCTGGCCCGTTTATCCATAATAGTGTCCGCCGTAGCCGCCGTGGCCACCACCGAATCCGCCACCAAAGAAGCCACGTCCACCAAAGCTTCCGAAGTGACCGGGCTCAGGGTCGGCATCGGCGCTCCTCTTCCGCGGTAGTAACCACCCCATGTCCGCCAAAGCCACCAAAGCTGCCAAAGCCACCGCCACCAAAGCCGCGGCATCGTCCTTGGTGAGCGTCGGGCTGTGGCTCTGGGTCGGCATGCGCGCTCCTCTTGCCGCGGGAGTATCCACCGCCATGTCCGCCGAAGCCGCCAAAGCCACCGCCACCAAAGCCGCGGAAGCGTCCGGGCTCAGCCTCGGGCTGAGGCTCTGGTCGGCATCGGCGCTCCTCTTTCCGCGGTAGTAACCACCGCCACGTCCCCCAAAGCCGCCAAAGCCACCGCCACCAACGCCGCGGAAGCGTCCGGCTCAGCCTCGGCTGGGGCTCTGGGTCGGCGACGACCACAGCGAAGAGGACCGCCAGGACGGCGGAGACAATAACCTGCGGAAGGAAGGCTGCGTGAGCATGGGTGGTGGTAGTGGCGTAAAACATTAGTGAGGGCTCATGTAAGGCAGTGAGGGTTTGAGGGTGGAATTCAGGTGTACTTGTGTACTTTGTAGGAAATGAGAGAAGTTGTAAGGTGGTGACAGTTAACTAGTGAAAGTGCTTACGCTGATGTGTGTATTTGAATGTGTTAGTGTGTGTGTGTGTGTGTGTGTGTGTGTGTGTGTGTGTGATTAGGTGTTCAAGCCTGCGTGACTCATCGTAGAGTGTGGCTGGTGCGGGCGCTGAGTCGGTTCTGTTGAGGACTCACCTTTGTGTTCATGCTGAGGAGTTAAGCAGGAACTGGTGCTCTTGGTGTGGCGCTGCAGCCTTATATACACGTCTGGGGAGGCTCCGCCTTGCCACTAGTCTTCAAGGAAGTCGGGGCGGGGCGTACCAGCGGGGTATCTTGAAGGCAGCGGGGTATCTTGAAGGCCACCGCTACCGCCCGATTCTGTAAAGGATGGAGTCAGGAGTTTGGATCATGACAACTTTTAGGTTGGTGTAATTGTTTACGTGTAAACAAATAGCCAACTGCCTCTTTGGATGCAGTAGTTATGATAACGTTTAACATCTATGGAAGATAGTTAAACACACACACACACACACACACACACACACACACACACACACACACACACACACACACACACACACACACACACACACACACACACAAATACACTACATCAAAATTATAATGATCTATTACTAATATTATATTCATAACATTAAAATCGGCTTTAGCAATAAAAAAAAGATTTATCAAACAATAGTAAAATGCTTTTTATCATGATTTTCTTTAATAAAATTTTCATCTTGAATATTAAAGTTCCATGTGATGATCTTGAATACCACTTGTTTTATATGACAATTAATCTATATTTTTGTTATTCTAGCATCATTATTTGAGATACTACGTTGATCTTCTATCCTGTCATTATAGAAATTATTGCTATTATTTATTTATTTGTTTATTATTTTTTTTTACAGTTAAGGAGACAGTTCAAGGGCGTAAAGAAATAAAAAAAAAGCCCGCTACTCACTGCTTCCGAACAGAGGTCAAAGGAGTGTCCAAAAAGAGAGGTCAGTTACGGGAGGAGAGGTGTCCTGATACCCTCCTCTTGAAAGAGTAGGGTATCAGGCAGGAGGAAATACAGATGAAGGAAGATTGTTCCAGAGTTTATCAGCGTGAGGGATGAAGGAGTGAAGATGCTGGTTGACTCATGCATAAGGGGTTTGGACAGTATAGGGATGAGCATGAGTAGAAAGTCGTGTGCAGCGGGGCCGCTCGAGGAGGGGAGGCATGCAGTTAGGAAGTTCAGAAGAGCATTCAGCATGAAAATATCGATAGAAGATAGAAAGAGAGGCAACATGGCGGCGGAATTTGAGAGGTAGAAGACTATCAGTATGAGGAGGAGAGCTGATGAGACGAAGAGCCTTTGACTCCACTATGTCAAGGAGAGCTGTGTGAGTGGATACTCCATAATATATTATTATTATTATTATTATTATTATTATTATTATTATTATTATTATTATTATTATTATTATTATTATTATTATTATAATTATTTTTTATTACTATTATTATTAGTATTATTTTCATAATTATCCTAATAAATATTGTTATTATTATTTTTGTTGTTTTTGTTTTTGTTATTTCTGTTGTTGCTGTTATGATTTTTATCTATTATTATTATTATTATTATTATTATTATTATTATTATTATTATTATTATTATTATTATTATTACAATTATTATTATTATTATTATTATTATTATTATTATTATTATTATTATTATTATTATTACTTTTATTATTTCTATTAATTATCATTAATATTATAATTATTATTATCATTATTATTATTGTAAATATTATTATTATTATTATCATTATCATTATTATTATTATTATTATTATTATTATTATTATTATTATTATTATTATTATTACCATTATTATTAATAATATTATTATTATTAATATTTATATTAATATTGTTATTATTATTTTTTGTCATTATCATTATATTTGTTATCTCTAATCATTATTATTATTACTATTATTATGACCACATCATTATTATTTTATATTAATTTCATTTTTGTTTTTATCATTATTATTATTCTATTATTATTCTATTTTATTTTGGTTGTTACTAATATTTTTGGTCTCATTTCTTTCTATTTTCGTTTTGTTTATTTGTCGCTGTATCTTATTATGTCTATATCCTAAGCCATCAGGTTATCCCGTCAGAATCTTAGGCCGTATTACAAATCAAACCCGAGAAGTTTCGGGTCCCTACAAAGGTCGGTTTAGGGGACTTAGTACAAGTCCATTCCGAGAAGTTTCGGGTCATAAGAACATAAGAACATAAGAACGTAGAAGTCTGCAAGAGGCCGGTAGTCCTGTACAAGGCAGCTCCTTTGAACCTCAGCTCCCGTGTATCTAACCTCACCTAATGAATTTATGAATAATGAATCCATGAATTTATCTAATCTATCTTTGAATGTGACAATTGTATTGGCACTCACCACATGACTGCTAAGCCAATTCCATTCATCCACCACTCTGTTAGTAAACCAATTTTTTCCTATGTCCCTGTTGAATCTGAATTTCTCCAATTTAAACCCATTACTCCGTGTCCTACCCGGTTCTCTTACCAACAAAGCATTACAGAGTTCGGGATGAATAACTCTGTAGTGACCCGAAACATCTCGGACTGGACTTGTAATAGGGCTACTAAACCGACCTTTGTAGTGATCCAAAACTTCTCGGGTTTGACTTGTAATACGGCCCCTTGTCCGTCGCCTTGCGGAGACAAAATGAAGGCAATGTAATCTTTGGATCCCTCACAGTGGGGGCAGCCTTCCACACTGGGCGAGAGACGTCGCCGGCACTCACGTGAACCCTAAATTCTTGCCACTGTGTGTCTGAACCTTAGAGAAGTTAGGACTTTTTTCAAATAATATGAAGAATGGTGAGTTTATGTTTTTATTTATAATTATTTTCATTTTTGAACAAATTTTACAAGTGTTGTAGTAAATTAAATATTATAATGCAGAAGCATCAGAAGATGTAGAGGAACTTTAGATCACTTCAGGCAAGGGATAGACGAATAAGACACAAAGCCTGTTTGTCTCCGCCAGCAACAAGAAGAGCAGAATAGATAGTTGAAGGAACCATTGTCAAGGTATTCCTGAATCGGTTATCGGCTGCTTGTCTTAGTTTCGACAGAAACGGGCTTTACTATTCGATGCTCAGCCCTTGTTGTGTTCTAAACCTGTCTAACAAGACTCTCAGCCGTTCAAATCATAACGTATAGTTTAATTACTGTTTATTACCGTTAGTTATTTAATTAATTAATTGTTAGTTAATTACTGAGTTTATTACTGTTAACCTCTATGTTTTGTTGCTGATGTGTATCACGTTACGAAGTGGATCGAGGGTCTTCCAGGCATCAGTGTGAGGAGCTGCTTTCCCTGAGGAAAAAAGGGTTCTGGGCCCGTGTTGTCTGTTTGGCTGGCAAAGCCCGAAGGCCTTACACAGCCGGATGGTCTTCCGCCGGCGTTCCTTAAGATTTGCTATAAACGAGAATCTTAAGCGCCAAGTTCGTGGCTGGGTTTTCGATGACCTGCAACGTTTGTTGACGGAGTAAAATGAAAGAAGTAATTAGAAATATATTGTTTATTTGTTTCTTTGTGTTTGACAGGAGTATCCCTTAGTTGTTGTCGTTATCTTCCGTCGGGTGAAGCGTTGCCCATTGTCACCCGCGGTGAAGGTGTCTGTATCCCGTCGAATGCACTGGCGCTGCCACAGCCGCGGGCAAAGCCAGGCTAGGAATCAGCCTCTGGCCCGTTTATCCATAATAGTGTCCGCCGTAGCCGCCGTGGCCACCACCGAATCCGCCACCAAAGAAGCCACGTCCACCAAAGCTTCCGAAGTGACCGGGCTCAGGGTCGGCATCGGCGCTCCTCTTCCGCGGTAGTAACCACCCCATGTCCGCCAAAGCCACCAAAGCTGCCAAAGCCACCGCCACCAAAGCCGCGGAAGCGTCCGGCTCAGCCTCGGCTGAGGCTCTGGGTCGGCATCGGCGCTCCTCTTTCCGCGGTAGTAACCACCGCCATGTCCTCCGAAGCCGCCAAAGCCACCGCCACCAAAGCCGCGGAAGCGTCCGGGCTCAGCCTCGGGCTGAGGCTCTGGGTCGGCATCGGCGCTCCTCATTCCGCGGTAGTAACCACCGCCATGTCCGCCAAAGCCGCCAAAGCCACCGCCACCAAAGCCGCGGAAGCGTCCGGGCTCAGCCTCGGGCTGGGGCTCTGGGTCGGCGACGACCACAGCGAAGAGGACCGCCAGGACGGCGGAGACAATAACCTGCGGAAGGAAGGCTGCGTGAGCATGGGTGGTGGTAGTGGCGTAAAACATTAGTTAGGGCTCATGTAAGGCAGTGAGGGTTTGGAGGGTGGAATTCAGGTGTACTTGTGTACTTTGTAGGAAATGAGAGAAGTTGTAAGGTGGTGACAGTTAACTAGTGAAAGTGCTTACGCTGATGTGTGTATTTGAATGTGTTAGTGTGTGTGTGTGTGTGTGTGTGTGTGTGTGTGTGTGTGTGTGTGTGTGATTAGGTGTTCAAGCCTGCGTGACTCATCGTAGAGTGTGGATGGTGCGGGCGCTGAGTCGGTTCTGTTGAGGACTCACCTTTGTGTTCATGCTGAGGAGTTAAGCAGGAACTGGTGCTCTTGGTCTGGCGCTGCAGCCTTATATACACGTCTGGGGAGGCTCCGCCTTGCCACTAGTCTTCAAGGAAGTCGGGGCGGGGCGTACCAGCGGGGTATCTTGAAGGCAGCGGGGTATCTTGAAGGCCACCGCTACCGCCCGATTCTGTAAAGGATGGAGTCAGGAGTTTGGATCATGACAACTTTTAGGTTGGTGTAATTGTTTACGTGTAAACAAATAGCCAACTGCCTCTTTGGATGCAGTAGTTATGATAACGTTTAACATCTATGGAAGATAGTTAAACACACACACACACACACACACACACACACACACACACACACACACACACACACACACACACACACACACACACACACATGTACACACAAATACTCTCCATCATAATTCTAATGATCTATTACTAATATTATATTCATAACATTAAAATCGGCTTTAGCAATAAAAAAAAGATTTATCAAACAATAGTAAAATGCTTTTTATCATGATTTTCTTTAATAAGATTTTCATCTTGAATATTAAAGTTCCATGTGATGATCTTGAATACCACTTGTTTTATATGACAATTAATCTATATTTTTGTTATTCTAGCATCATTATTTGAGATACTACGTTGTTCTTCCATCCTGTCATTATAGAAATTATTGCTATTATTTATTTATTTATTTATTATTTTTTTTTTACAGTTAAGGAGACAGTTCAAGGGCGTAAAGAAATAAAAAAAAAGCCCGCTACTCACTGCTTCCGAACAGAGGTCAAAGGAGTGTCCAAAAAGAGAGGTCAGTTACGGGAGGAGAGGTGTCCTGATACCCTCCTCTTGAAAGAGTAGGGTATCAGGCAGGAGGAAATACAGATGAAGGAAGATTGTTCCAGAGTTTATCAGCGTGAGGGATGAAGGAGTGAAGATGCTGGTTGACTCATGCATAAGGGGTTTGGACAGTATAGGGATGAGCATGAGTAGAAAGTCGTGTGCAGCGGGGCCGCTCGAGGAGGGGAGGCATGCAGTTAGGAAGTTCAGAAGAGCATTCAGCATGAAAATATCGATAGAAGATAGAAAGAGAGGCAACATGGCGGCGGAATTTGAGAGGTAGAAGACTATCAGTATGAGGAGGAGAGCTGATGAGACGAAGAGCCTTTGACTCCACTATGTCAAGGAGAGCTGTGTGAGTGGACCCCCCCCCACACATAAGATGCATACTCCATACTCCATATTATATTATTATTATTATTATTATTATTATTATTATTATTATTATTATTATTATTATTATTATTATTATTATTATAATTATTTTTTATTACTATTATTATTAGTATTATTTTCATAATTATCCTAATAAATATTGTTATTATTATTTTTGTTGTTTTTGTTTTTGTTATTTCTGTTGTTGCTGTTATGATTTTTATCTATTATTATTATTATTATTATTATTATTATTATTATTATTATTATTATTATTATTATTATTACAATTATTATTATTATTATTATTATTATTATTATTATTATTATTATTATTATTATTATTATTATTATTATTACTTCTATTATTTCTATTAATTATCATTAATATTATAATTATTATTATCATTATTATTATTGTAAATATTATTATTATTATTATCATTATCATTATTATTATTATTATTATTATTATTATTATTATTATTATTATTATTATTATTATTATTACCATTATTATTAATAATATTATTATTATTATTAATATTTATATTAATATTGTTATTATTATTTTTTGTCATTATCATTATATTTGTTATCTCTAATCATTATTATTATTACTATTATTATGACCACATCATTATTATTTTATATTAATTTCATATTGTTTTTATCATTATTATTATTCTATTATTATTATTATATTTTATTTTGGTTGTTACTAATATTTTGGTCTCATTTCTTTCTATCGTTTTGTTTATTTGTCGCTGTATCTTATTATGTCTATATCCTAAGCCATCAGGTTATCCCGTCAGAATCTTAGGCCGTATTACAAATCAAACCCGAGAAGTTTCGGGTCCCTACAAAGGTCGGTTTAGGGGACTTAGTACAAGTCCATTCCGAGAAGTTTCGGGTCATAAGAACATAAGAACATAAGAACGTAGAAGTCTGCAAGAGGCCGGTAGTCCTGTACAAGGCAGCTCCTTTGAACCTCAGCTCCCGTGTATCTAACCTCACCTAATGAATTTATGAATAATGAATCCATGAATTTATCTAATCTATCTTTGAATGTGACAATTGTATTGGCACTCACCACATGACTGCTAAGCCAATTCCATTCATCCACCACTCTGTTAGTAAACCAATTTTTTCCTATGTCCCTGTTGAATCTGAATTTCTCCAATTTAAACCCATTACTCCGTGTCCTACCCGGTTCTCTTACCAACAAAGCATTACAGAGTTCGGGATGAATAACTCTGTAGTGACCCGAAACATCTCGGACTGGACTTGTAATAGGGCTACTAAACCGACCTTTGTAGTGATCCAAAACTTCTCGGGTTTGACTTGTAATACGGCCCCTTGTCCGTCGCCTTGCGGAGACAAAATGAAGGCAATGTAATCTTTGGATCCCTCACAGTGGGGGCAGCCTTCCACACTGGGCGAGCGACGTCGCCGGCACTCACGTTAACCCTAAATTCTTGCCACTCTGTGTCTGAACCTTAGAGAAGTTAGGACTTTTTTCAAATAATATGAAGAATGGTGAGTTTATGTTTTTATTTATAATTATTTTCATTTTTGAACAAATTTTACAAGTGTTGTAGTAAATTAAATATTATAATGCAGAAGCATCAGAAGATGTAGAGGAACTTTAGATTACTTCAGGCAAGGGATAGACGAATAAGACACAAAGCCTGTTTGTCTCCGCCAGCAACAAGAAGAGCAGAATAGATAGTTGAAGGAACCATTGTCAAGGTATTCCTGAATCGGTTATCGGCTGCTTGTCTTAGTTTCGACAGAAACGGGCTTTACTATTCGATGCTCAGCCCTTGTTGTGTTCTAAACCTGTCTAACAAGACTCTCAGCCGTTCAAATCATAACGTATAGTTTAATTACTGTTTATTACCGTTAGTTATTTAATTAATTAATTGTTAGTTAATTACTGAGTTTATTACTGTTAACCTCTATGTTTTGTTGCTGATGTGTATCACGTTACGAAGTGGATCGAGGGTCTTCCAGGCATCAGTGTGAGGAGCTGCTTTCCCTGAGGAAAAAAGGGTTCTGGGCCCGTGTTGTCTGTTTGGCTGGCAAAGCCCGAAGGCCTTACACAGCCGGATGGTCTTCCGCCGGCGTTCCTTAAGATTTGCTATAAACGAGAATCTTAAGCGCCAAGTTCGTGGCTGGGTTTTCGATGACCTGCAACGTTTGTTGACGGAGTAAAATGAAAGAAGTAATTAGAAATATATTGTTTATTTGTTTCTTTGTGTTTGACAGGAGTATCCCTTAGTTGTTGTCGTTATCTTCCGTCGGGTGAAGCGTTGCCCATTGTCACCCGCGGTGAAGGTGTCTGTATCCCGTCGAATGCACTGGCGCTGCCACAGCCGCGGGCAAAGCCAGGCTAGGAATCAGCCTCTGGCCCGTTTATCCATAATAGTGTCCGCCGTAGCCGCCGTGGCCACCACCGAATCCGCCACCAAAGAAGCCACGTCCACCAAAGCTTCCGAAGTGACCGGGCTCAGGGTCGGCATCGGCGCTCCTCTTTCCGCGGTAGTAACCACCCCCATGTCCGCCAAAGCCACCAAAGCTGCCAAAGCCACCGCCACCAAAGCCGCGGAAGCGTCCGGGCTCAGCCTCGGGCTGAGGCTCTGGGTCGGCATCGGCGCTCCTCTTTCCTCGGTAGTAACCACCGCCATGTCCTCCGAAGCCGCCAAAGCCACCGCCACCAAAGCCGCGGAAGCGTCCGGGCTCAGCCTCGGGCTGAGGCTCTGGGTCGGCATCGGCGCTCCTCTTTCCGCGGTAGTAACCACCGCCATGTCCGCCAAAGCCGCCAAAGCCACCGCCACCAAAGCCGCGGAAGCGTCCGGGCTCAGCCTCGGGCTGGGGCTCTGGGTCGGCGACGACCACAGCGAAGAGGACCGCCAGGACGGCGGAGACAATAACCTGCGGAAGGAAGGCTGCGTGAGCATGGGTGGTGGTAGTGGCGTAAAACATTAGTTAGGGCTCATGTAAGGCAGTGAGGGTTTGGAGGGTGGAATTCAGGTGTACTTGTGTACTTTGTAGGAAATGAGAGAAGTTGTAAGGTGGTGACAGTTAACTAGTGAAAGTGCTTACGCTGATGTGTGTATTTGAATGTGTTAGTGTGTGTGTGTGTGTGTGTGTGTGTGTGTGTGATTAGGTGTTCAAGCCTGCGTGACTCATCGTAGAGTGTGGCTGGTGCGGGCGCTGAGTCGGTTCTGTTGAGGACTCACCTTTGTGTTCATGCTGAGGAGTTAAGCAGGAACTGGTGCTCTTGGTGTGGCGCTGCAGCCTTATATACACGTCTGGGGAGGCTCCGCCTTGCCACTAGTCTTCAAGGAAGTCGGGGCGGGGCGTACCAGCGGGGTATCTTGAAGGCAGCGGGGTATCTTGAAGGCCACCGCTACCGCCCGATTCTGTAAAGGATGGAGTCAGGAGTTTCGATCATGACAACTTTTAGGTTGGTGTAATTGTTTACGTGTAAACAAATAGCCAACTGCCTCTTTGGATGCAGTAGTTATGATAACGTTTAACATCTATGGAAGATAGTTAAACACACACACACACACACACACACACACACACACACACACACACACACACACACACACACACATGTACACACAAATACTCTCCATCATAATTCTAATGATCTATTACTAATATTATATTCATAACATTAAAATCGGCTTTAGCAATAAAAAAAAGATTTATCAAACAACAGTAAAATGCTTTTTATCATGATTTTCTTTAATAAGATTTTCATCTTGAATATTAAAGTTCCATGTGATGATCTTGAATACCACTTGTTTTATATGACAATTAATCTATATTTTTGTTATTCTAGCATCATTATTTGAGATACTACGTTGTTCTTCCATCCTGTCATTATAGAAATTATTGCTATTATTTATTTATTTATTTATTTGTTTTTTTACAGTTAAGGAGACAGTTCAAGGGCGTAAAGAAATAAAAAAAAAGCCCGCTACTCACTGCTTCCGAACAGAGGTCAAAGGAGTGTCCAAAAAGAGAGGTCAGTTACGGAGGAGAGGTTCTGATACCCTCCTCTTGAAAGAGTAGGGTATCAGGCAGGAGGAAATACAGATGAAGGAAGATTGTTCCAGAGTTTATCAGCGTGAGGGATGAAGGAGTGAAGATGCTGGTTGACTCATGCATAAGGGGTTTGGACAGTATAGGGATGAGCATGAGTAGAAAGTCGTGTGCAGCGGGGCCGCTCGAGGAGGGGAGGCATGCAGTTAGGAAGTTCAGAAGAGCATTCAGCATGAAAATATCGATAGAAGATAGAAAGAGAGGCAACATGGCGGCGGAATTTGAGAGGTAGAAGACTATCAGTATGAGGAGGAGAGCTGATGAGACGAAGAGCCTTTGACTCCACTATGTCAAGGAGAGCTGTGTGAGTGGACCCCCCCCCCACACATAAGATGCATACTCCATACTCCATATATTATTATTATTATTATTATTATTATTATTATTATTATTATTATTATTATTATTATTATTATTATTATTATTATTATTATCATTATTATTATTATAATTATTTTTTATTACTATTGTTATTAGTATTATTTTCATAATTATCCTAATAAATATTGTTTTTATTATTTTTGTTGTTTTTGTTTTTGTTATTTCTGTTGTTGCTGTTATGATTTTTATATATTATTACTATTATTATTATTATTATTATTATTATTATTATTATTATTATTATTATTATTATTATTATTATTATTATTATTATTATTATTATTATTATTATTATTATTATTATTATTATTATTATTACTTTTATTATTTCTATTAATTATCATTAATATTATAATTATTATTATCATTATTATTATTGTTAATATTATTATTATAATTATTATTATTATTATCATTATTATTATTATTATTATTATTATTATTATTATTATTATTATTATTATTATTATTACCATTATTATTAATAATATTATTATTATTATTAATATTTATATTAATATTGTTATTATTATTTTTTGTCATTATCATTATATTTGTTATCTCTAATCATTATTATTATTACTATTATTATGACCACATCATTATTATTTTATATTAATTTCATATTGTTTTTATCATTATTATTATTCTATTATTATTCTATTTTATTTTGGTTGTTACTAATATTTTTGGTCTCATTTCTTTCTATTTTCGTTTTGTTTATTTGTCGCTGTATCTTATTATGTCTATATCCTAAGCCATCAGGTTATCCCG